>NC_071286.1:5239244-5250410 GCF_943735745.2 Anopheles bellator | reverse complement strand
GTGTGGTAATATTTGTTATGATTGCTACCCTATTACGAGATAATCTGGATGCCGCTGCTACGCCGATCCCAACACCACACGATGGGGGACATCTGTTTCGGCGTAACCTTCACTTCGTGGCAAAGGCAGGCACCTCTCGGCGTCTGGCTCGAATGAATATTCCAATCCCGTGCGAGGAAGTGTGGATACTCTCTGCACTGCTGCACAATATGCAAACAAGCGGCAGCGCTTTGAATTAGGTGTCTTCGAAAAGACCCCTTCCGAACGGCCTTGCGGTTGCATCAGGTTGCATACAGTGCCCAACGAGCATATGAAAAAGCAGCTAACTGATGAAGGGAATGTTACGATGTCAACCGCCGACTGCGGCCATTTGTACGCCATCGTCATCGAGTATCCATTGCGAAAAGTGACACTTCAGTGCGGACTGTGAAAGATGCCGCCAATCGATTGCAGTTGTGTTCGACTGTGTGTGGAATATTTGCCAAGAGCCCTGCCATGGTGTGCCCTTTAAGAGGCTTCGCACTGTCCACCTGGCGCGTCCACAATTTCTGCTAAAAGTGACCATCAAAAAATTCCCTGGATCAAGCTAGTCAGGTCCTTGCCGGCCTACAGACCCCGACGTACAGTAGCGCGCAAGAACCGGTAGCTTATGTGGCAACAAGCGCCACCAACTTCCCTGGAGCCGTGTGCACGCATCGCCGACGACGCGATTGGTACACTACTCTACACCGAGGACAGCGCCGTGGTGCTGGCGCCAAGTAAATGACCCTCATAACCAGACTCCGTCGAAAAGTCGCCTTCTCGAAGAGCTCCAGAGGCACGTAGGCGGCACTGGTTCACTGGCTGCAGCGTACAGCTGAAAACAGGTTGCTAGGAGTCCTCATAGTAAGTGGGGAATGGTTGATCGCCGTGTCGAAGTAGAAGGCACATGATTCGATTGATTTGTTGTTGATCCTCTTCTATACTTTAATACTATGCAGTTCTGTTGTTGATATATACTTTAATATCCTGGAGAACAACACACATTTATAATTCTAGAGATAGAATTTACTAAAAAGATCAAAGCAGATACTAATAAAACCGAATCCGCAAAAGTTCTTGAATACTGAAACGATTGACGATCACTTATGTCCTCATTAAAGATTAATCGAAATACAAAGTTACAAAAATGAAACATTAATTACACCCGGTGCATGCGTGGGGAGCACGAGCAGCACCATATACGTATGGGTCAGGACCAGTCGGCTGCTAGATGCCACTGACACCGCTCCAGTGGGCGTCTTCAGACGATAGAAACAAACCATTTAGATTTAAAAATCTTCGGAATTCCTACTTAGCTCTGATTGATTTGGTTCTCTGATTTGGATCGAAGGTCTCCATGACAACTAAAATCATGAAATATGATGGATTATTCCGATACCCGAATTAGTACTATTGTAAAAATAAACATCAGATTATGAATAACGGCCTTAAGACACATATGCAAGCAGCTTATGTTGCTGCACAATTGGTGGTGGTTTGGTATAATATAGGAATGGACAACGAACTCCTTTGTAACAGAACCATTTTTATTCCATGTCCGTAATTTTGTTTAGTTGTGGCAAAAGGTTCCACTGCACTTGGCTGAAGACATCGGTCTGCATTACATGTCGGTCCATTATGCGGCAATGGAAAGATATTTTTGCATAATCTGAGCAGTAATAAATTATTACCGGTGGGCCGATATTTCAGAGGCCGGTCGAAGAAGATTAGTCTAGTGATTAGGGCAGAATGGTCCATTTTTCGTAACAGCTGGCACAACCCACAGGCGTTTGCGCCGGTAATTTGTCTGCAAATGCGCAAGACACGTTAGTGCATCGACCAGATTCCGGTACGGTGCCGAGCCGATTGTCAGATCGATCTTGGGCGATATTTATCTCATGGTGGTTGCCCGGTTCTGAGGCACGCGATCGCCGTGCATCGAACCGTCAGCGTAGGCCAATCGGCTCCAGTGAACCTAGTCCGCGAAAGATCGGCGAACTCGGTGCAACGGAACAAGTTTTTTCGCACATTGTGGCGTCGCGAACACCGAGCTCCCGGCGTCTCTTAAGTGGAACTGCACTGAGGCGGCGGCACCGATTGCGCGACATCGCGTCACCAGCTCGTCGCCGCCATGATTACACAACTTCCCCAAGACCGAAGCTGGGTGACAAGCAAGTTGGGCTAGCAACTTGTGACCTGATCCAAAATTACCTCAAAACTAAGACGACTTTCCTAGTGATCCCCAACGGGTTGTGCCAAGGGTGGGCCCGATTCATCACATCCCAAGTTAAAAGCAACCAATGGATTATTTTATGGACCAGAGTGTGGTCAGAAGTCGTTGAACCAATACGAAAACAGCAGTGACAGAAAGATCAGTTACCTCCGGATGTTGAGGGATTGTTATGTCATAAATTACAACTGCGGAGACGAGAATCGGAACCTCCAACTGTGTTGGTATTGGTTTTTATGACTCACCTGGAAAAAGGAAGAGAACCGAAAGAAAAACAATAAACATTAGTGGAAAATGAAATGAATAATTAATGTAGTGAAATCAAAGGTTAACAGCAGTTTCTCAGCGCCAACACGTCAATCGTCGATCTGAAACGGATCGGAATTGTAAACGCAAGTAGGTATTTTTAGAACTAAGACTATAGTCGATTATCAAACAATTTTTCATCGCCCACGTCGGGAAGTCTGAAGAACCTCTCAAATATAGACTCTTAATGCATGTAACGTAAAATTAAGTATTAGTTCTGCACTTCATAATGGTCGTACATTTATGCAAAAGTTTCTACAGTGTCCAGCTGACAGCAAGGGTAATAGAATTGAAACAATCTTAGAGCAGCACATAAGGCCTTGTCACGGCGGTATGTCGAGAATGCTGTGGCCTGATTTCCACGAACCCTGCGCAACTTGATTTTACATTTAGCGAATTCGCAAATCATTTGATTTTGCTTCCTACACTAGTCGAATAGTCGAGCAAAACTGCAATCCATACCATGATTTGAACCACCTGTAACATCATCCTACGCAGCAAACGCCATGCCACATGCAATCAGCACTTTTAGACGAAGGCTCCAGAAGCTAACAAGACTACTTCAGCATAATCTGGACACATTCCGTGGGAAGTTCTACCAACCTTTTTTTAAAGTAATTACTGCACACAGAAGGGTACCGAATGTCGCCAAATAACTTGCGACGTACGACGTCACAAAAGGCGTCAATTTGCATCTAATTCCATTACTTTACTAAATGCAGTATGTCCCTAGAGAGACCTCTCTCTTTGTTGTTTGGACAAAGCGGTTTATCCTTCAAACATGATGTATCCGATGTGATGCGGTTTGATTTCTTATTATTGTTATTATTTCTTATTTATCGTTATTGATTTATTTTTTTAATTAATCACTTTCTTAATTCCACCAGTAGACTGCCCGCTTTTCCATAGATATTTCGAGATACATCACAGTTGAAAATTAATAAATACAGTTGATAAATTAAAAGGGGCTTTTTAATGTTCGAATAAATTTTTTCAAAAATATTCACTCATCGAATACAAACTTAAGATACAATAAAGCCACAAACAGAAACAGTAGAGTACATTTGATGGGCTACGCAAAAATTAATTAAAAATATTGTAGCGCTATTATATGCAACTCGTTTCAGGGAGTCTTCAAACATGCAAGTTGAATCTCTTGCTACTAGCAATCGCCACCAGTCTGCGTTATTGATCGCTTGAAAGAATAACGCAATCCAAACTTTACTTCTTACGAGCGATGTCATAGATAGGAATCTTATCGACCGTGGTTCATGTTCGAAAACAAGCAGTTAATTAATATTCAATGTGTGTTCCGTTTCAATAGCTTGCATCGTCGTTGTAGCAATTACAAGTAACGCATTGTAATTAAATCTAATCGCTCGACATTCCCATTTTTCCTACAACCCTTACGCAAATGCTTTGGCCAGTGCTTTAAACACGTAGCCAATTGTAATAAGAAACTCGATATCGTCTTTGAACAGTTAGTTAACGATTGAAAGGTCGAAACGAAACGACTTTACAGCGCAGAATTTCACGAAAAACCATCTTGAATACTCAAAACTGCCATAATTTGCCCGATCGTTTGCGATTCGTAATGCCGTGCACATTGTTTTAAACGATCGAAGGAAATGCTCATAAAATCGACCCGTGACTCTGTGCAAACATGTGACGTGGCTCCGATCGGAGTAATATGTTGCAGTTCCAACTATGATAATTGTCCTTCATTCACAAGAGTGTGCAGGATCAGTGTCGCCGTGCGTAAGATACCTTCGTAACTCTTACATCTGCGCGACCCACCTCGTTGGCTTACTATACGTTGTAATTACCCATAATTTGCGTTGTTTGATTAATGAGCGAATTTCCACCTGTGTGTCAACCACTAGACCAAGCTGGGCGCCCGGAAGATTGCTAATCTTCGATCGCAAGCAAAATCGAGCAACAGTTCTCTATAATACGAAACCTCCGACGAGACGCTGGCGCCATTCCGTAGACACTGTAATTTTGAAGTCGTCCTTATCGTAGTGGAATTTATTCGATTTTATAGGTTTTTGCTGTCCGTTTCCTTTTCTCGGCGATCATTGAAAGAGGTTTAACATTATCACTACCTTCCTAGAGCAATTCCTTCCTAGCATTTGCTTTCCAAGAGCGTTGTGCCTTTATCTGCTTCATTTTACATATCAAAAAATAACATAAAAAGTTTTTCGTTGTCTACTATCGACAACATTTAAGGCAGTCGTCGTAAAGCACGTTTTCGATTGAGTTCTTAGGGACGAATGGCGCAATTATCATCAGTGTGTGGCACTGGATCACATAAATTCCTCATTTGCTCCCATTTCGAACCTTTACTTATCTTTTGGAGGTATTCGGCAAAAAAAAATTTCATTATTCATAACACATTCAGTCAAAATATTTCATGCAGTGCCTAAGATTAAAAAAACTCTGCATGACGGAAATTTTTTGTCCGTTTTTTACTAAAACTGTGATTGTTAAATATTTAAAATAAATATAATTTTGTGATCATAACATTGAATATTCATATTCAACATCATTCAGGTAGGTGTTCCTGAAACACCTATGACATAAAGGTAAAGAGGGATGCAATATTCTTACTTAACAATTTCATGGTTCATCAGCTAATCGACTATAGTTTCTTGCTGTGACAAAGAATTGGAAAATTTGTAGAAATTATCATAGTCCAATTCAGTGAAGTTTCTGAAAACTTTGCACTTGTCGCATAAAGCAGCCAAATGCCGTCATGTAGATGAATCACCAAGATTGTGAACGTCAACGTTTCGCTCATCGATACTCAGCGATTGACAAGAGGTCAAGTCTTGATTTCATTGACGTAAGTTTTGTGTTTTTGTGGACACTTCATAAGCATGAAATTGCTTTTAAAGTAATTCCGCTGGACATCAGGCGCAGCTCGATGATACATAATTGGACAATTACAAAGCAGCGTGCAATTTCGACACGTACTAGTTATTTGTTGCCATTTTGACATTCATTTCTTGTCGTTTGAGACAATCGATTGCTCTTTGATTGGGCAACCTTCTCAAAAGTGTGTCATGCTTTTGGCGTTTGAATTCTTTATCTGTTTTTTTTTTTATTTATTTACGTGTTTGTTAAATAACTCAAGAAATAGGAAAGTCTTAAGTAAAACACACAGGGACATCCATTTCGTAGTTTCGAAATAACAGGGGCAAATTTTACAGCTTTCAAATATAGTTTTTCAACTAAAGTGTCTAACATTTAGTTGTATATCTTCAATTTTAGAGAAAAATCGTTTAGCAACGGAACAACGTGATAATTTATTAAAACTTTTTACAAAAATGGGGATGTGAAAACGCTTCAAATATTTACAATAAAATTTGCTAAAATTTTATTTAAGAAGCGTGCACAAGACACATCAATTTTGAGATTATCCTTTTCCAACAATAACAAAAAGCAATAATTTCACAGCAAATTCTGTGACGTTTCTGCAACGTTGTGATGACGCCCTGAAGGGAGTGTATGCCCTGTAGCGTGACCTTTCCAACTTTTCACGCACCTCATTAATGCATCGAACGGTCACCCTGTAGGCCGTGACTCCAGGTTAACGTCATCAACAAAACTTGAGAGCCATGTCTAGGAACAGCGATGGTAATTTTCTCCACTGCAGTGGCGTCGCTCGAGATACAATCTCAAACCGGAATATGGGACATCGTCAGCACTTGACAGGCGACTTTCGTCCCGTACCAATGGGGAAGGTGATGACAGGAAACGATGCACAATGCAAGATGGAAGCATCTCACCATTTCTTTGGGCGAAAGCTGGCAGTTATTTTCTTTATGTCACGTAAACTTTATCTTCAAAAGGGTTTAACGCGACTCAAGGGTGGATGCTGTGATTGAACGACGCCCGAACAACACGCTAATTACACGTTTCAACGGACTGTTAATATAACTCCGTTTACTGGAGTTGCTAGTACTTCACAACGGTTCCACGATCGCACAAAGAAACGGCGGACGTCGAACAAACCATCGACGAGAGTTGAGTACACCTTTGCGTAAACACACCTTCCGATACACATGGGCCAATAAATTGAGATGCTTATCGGCGGTAGGTTAATGTCTTAAAGCATCGTAAATTAGGTCCTCAAGATGGCTTGAAGCTCTGGTTGAACTTTTTCGGACCGCGTCGGCCCAAGTGCAGCTACTACTGATTATGCTAAAAATGATGATGATAGCCTATTTCGGCAGGTTCGTCTGTCCCATAAGTTGGCATCTCATAAAACCATCACCTCTCTATAAAGTGCAGCAAAAACACACACGTAGCGGCAATAAAACGGGGCATTGCCATCGTTTGAAATGCACTTTTTTCTTGAACTTGTGCTGCAATGCTCATATAATATTTGTGAAAAAAACAAAACGTTTCACATGCTTTAATAAGTATCGTTGTGACAATTGCGGGCAACGACAAAATGCAACCTAAATACCTGAACCTACCTACCTAAAAAACTACGAGTGGCACTGACTTTACAAATAAAAAATTATATTATGCAGTTTCAGTTTAACTCGATCTATAATGCTACGAAACCATAAAACATATACCAATTTTGCTCCACATACTTCCACGCTCCGAGCTGTGTAATTATTCTTTTAGAAATACAGTCAAATGGCCCCAAAAACCACAAACGAGAAAGAAAGCAGACACTGCCGAAAGCATTGCGTAGGACCTCACGACACGGATTAAATCTTTTACAGCAATCGCAAGCAACATGCCCCATAATGTATGCACATCAAATCCTTCGTCAACGTAAATACGCCTTCCTCGGCATATTCGGTGAACGCAGTGCGTATGAGTTCGCGTCGCACTTAAACCGAGAACCAAATATCATTATTGGGTACCGGGGGAAAGCGCAACATAGCATTTCGCTTCCTGGAAAGTACCGACACGTTCGGCAACAACGATGCCACGTGTGGGCAAGTAATGGATTGAAAGGAAAACAAGTCTCTTGAAAACATTTCTGGGCCTTGCAGAAAACAAAAAAAATCAAGGGCATAACAGTGATGATAGGTATCAAAAGAAGGATACCATTCCCAATCATTCGGGCATTGTGTCCTCCTTTTAATCTGTTCTTGTAGTTGCGTTGATAACTAATAATCTCCACAAGCGTGATGCAATTATTTTAGCAACATTTTTCTTTTTATATTCAGTCTGAACGAAGGAGTAAAACAAACACAGGATCGTTTAACATTGCATAAATGAATACATTCAACCGCTGTGTCCGGGACAGCTAAACGACCTGAGGCGCTATTGGTTTGCTAAAGAAATTTGTTCCGCCACGCCGACGAAACGAAAATGTGCCGGAATATTTTAGCCATCAAATATTGTAGCAGAACACGACCACCAAATAAATTCAAAGCAGACCCTCGAAGCCCCAAAAAGGAAAAACTCGAAACAATCAAGAAGAAAGACTCCAGGCAGAATGTGTAATTCTTTCCATATGTGATCGTCTTTGAACTCCTGCAAGATCCTTGCTCAATTTATGTTGCACGACAATATGCAGTGCCTGGCAAGGCTTATCGGTTGTGGCAAATCTCCAACGCAAGTCATCGTCGCTGACTCGCCGTCGTGCCATACTACACGAAAATCGAAAAGTAAAAACGTGTCAGGCAGCGCACCCCTTCAGTGTACAAAATGGTTAATCATAGTGCCCTCTGGCATCGAGAAGGGGTTAACAGAAAGCACACCAGTCTTGGCCAAAACAAAAGGCTGGACGTCGAACAACAGATGGACATCCGTGTTCCTTGGACAGTGCGATGAGGAGCTCCCCTGCTAACGTTTCTTAAAAATGCTAGCTAAACTGCGGTGAAGTCTCCTGAAATCGTAAAGTAAAATTAGTGTGCAGAGTTTCAACGTTTCTCATTCAGAAAGCTGCCGGCGTCATGAACACGCGCGTTCTTGAGGTGCTTTATCACGAGTTGGGACGGTGAATTCTTTTCTCTTCTCGCATTATCTCCATGTGGTTTCGCCTCAAACACTCTCCACGGGTGGGCAGACTGACCCTAGTTATGCTTACTGAAGTGACGAAGCGAGCTGATTCTGATTCTGGTCTTTTATTCTGGTAGCCAAAGTGCAACCTTAAGCGTTATCGTTCGGCATGGATAATCGTCGACGGACGCACCCAATGGATTCGATCCAATAAAGATATCCCGACAAGATACGGCACTAATTATACACATTGGAAATTGGTATTAATATGTGATAATGGCGTCCATTGGAGAGTTGAATTTATTTTCTCCACCAATGTGCCGCCAATAAAGGTATCGGCCTATCATGTCGGCATTGTACAAATGGATTCAATCCGCCTAACACGTTGTCGGGACTTTAAAGGGATCTATGGTTCGGCACTGATATTCGATAAGACGCGATTGATTGAAAACGTGTTGCAACATATTTTAGGACGGTTTTCTCAGAAGGCATTGAAGGATTTTGGTAACCTAATCGTCGTGGTTTGCACCACAAAAGCTTAACCAGCTCACCAACACTTTGTATATAATGAGTTTTGGTTTAATTCTCTCCGTAGGTTTCGTGTGCCAATTTGAAGAGCATTAAATATTCATTTTTATTCTTGAAGAATGAAAGTCGTAGCTTATCAAAAAACCAAGAACACAGCTCATGAAGCAAAGATATCAAGTAGCAACTTCTTAACGATGGAAAAAATAAAAGTAAACATCCTTGACAATCGAGTACTATTCGTCGATCAGGCAGATCATGAACCGTTCACGAGTTGTTTATATTTACTTAAAGATAAACTCATCTACATCAAGGGATTTTCGCCTCGTCCTTGATCCTGATTACGTAAGGTAAGCTTTCTACGCGTTATGATTATCGGCTTTTATCCCGAAAAGTGTGAAGCCGCAATGATGGACTCATCAATGCACTTTGAGTGCTGTCTTACAGCCGATGTGTCCCGTCTTTTGAATGATCATGTAACAAGATAAGATTTATCACAAACGAAAGGCTACATGCAGGGCAGACGTTGATCACTAGACTTTGCAAAAGTTTCGCAATCGAAGAACAGTGAAAACACAAGAAAACGCACGAGAAAACTCCTTTTTCTGCGAAGAATCTAGCATTGTGTTATGTACAAAATCCATCACTTTTAATATCGATACTTTTCGTTACTAACATCAAACAGATCTTCATAAAACTGTGCACGCAACACTATTCATGTTTGAAGCTATTTCGTTGAAATTTCAACCTTTCCATGGGCCCTATTACGAAACTCGAATCGAGAACTCGAACGGCTATTTGAGTTTACTTTTCTATAGCTTTCTCTTTCTGCCTTCTCTGCTATTCTGCTGTATTCTACTTTCTCTCTTATTGTGTTCACTCGAACGATGGAATTCTCGATTCGAGTTTCATAATAGGTCCCCATGTATCGTCACATACTATTAAAAAACCTATGTTCTTTAACCTATCGTGCTGAGATCTAAGTTTGGAGTATTTGCTTCATCGTCGATTCTCCATTTTGTTTACTTTCCCTGTTGCAAATTTGTTCCAAAGCGAACATGATGTTTCAAAGTTCACAATAAACACGACCAATATTAGCATGATTATGTCGAACATTGAATGTATAATGTGTCGTTAGATTCACAGGCGCAAATCGAACGCACGAGACGCGATGCACGACAAAATCTTTTCTCAAGTGTTATTCTCAGACAATGGTATTTTTCCTGTCACTGGATATGATCTTAAATGATGCCAATGTGACAAACTATACAAGTTTTAAATTTAAATCATTTCAAAAATTTTGCTTATCCATTGAACCATGAGTTGAGATCAAACGGGTTCAAGCAGCTTTACAGACGTAATCCACAGATTTTATCCGAAGGTTTCGGAAGGTTCAAAACGAATACTCGCCAGAACCTGGCAGCGAGCTAAAACTGTCCTATTTTGGTCCGCTGCACCCCAACTTATCGATCCGCAATCCTCGAAGGGCTATCAGTTTCGGCCTATCGGAAACATTAATCAAAACATCGAAGTACTCGACACTATCGGAAACTGATAAGTCGCTACAAATTCCAGCAGATGGCGATGCACTACCGACCTACACGCAACGGACTGCGATCGTCGGTTGCGGTGCCAAGCCAAGCGAAAGTGATTCGTTTGGGTTTTGGATGCAATCGCAGCACCACTGCTGTTTCTGCCGACCCACAAACTGGGCCATCGAAGGCAAATGCACCGCTCGTAAGAGTTGTCCCTGCCAGCGCGAGAGAGGGTAACACAGGCGTTTACTTTTGACACGTGAAGCAAACAAGAAACCAAATGCAGCAGCAGTCCCATGGAGCAGCACCATTGGCTACAACAACGGCAACGACAGCAGCTCAAACTCGATCTTAAGAAGCAAAAAAGCGCAACTCCAACCATCAAAACTCACTGAGCTGGTGAAACATAAGTTTGTGGAGTTCAACGACTAAATGCAAATAAATAAGAAACGAAAAGTTGATCGCGTGGAGGGTTTCCAGTGTGGTTCCGCCTCGGCATCAAATTGAGTTCCAATTTGTGGGAGTATGTCGAAGGAGGGCAACGAAAGGAGCACACCCGGCGATGGTAAGGTGTAC
>NC_071286.1:5238727-5239144 GCF_943735745.2 Anopheles bellator | reverse complement strand
GCGCCGAAGCAACACGCGAAAGATCATTGTTCGCATCGATAATTATGACCGGAAGGTGAAATGAAAGTGATCATAAGCGCGAACAGCGTTCCCACAGACACCGGGTTAAGGTTCCGGCCAAGAAGCGATGGATGAAACTTTTACTTTCCACACGATTTTTTTTTACCCAGCACCGCGAAACGTCCCCGTACTGATCGCCAGCCATTACAATGGTCCAATGACGATCGATGAAATCGATCCCTCAATGACCATTAGACCACTCTCGACTTGCATGAAGCGGTAAGTCGAAGGAGAGAAGAAAGGTGGAAACGATGGGAAGGAACCAGATGTACGCCATGAACGGGCTGGAAAAGGGGCACATAAGAGCATAGTGCCACAGCGCACGGAGTAGAGAGAAAGCGGTCGTGGTCATCTGAG
>NC_071286.1:5220612-5238627 GCF_943735745.2 Anopheles bellator | reverse complement strand
ACAATGGAAGCCTCAAGCGTCCATCAATTCTCATGAGGGGAAGCGAAATTAGTCAGCCTGAACATGAAAGACAACATAAGCTATGTTGAGTGCAAATTTCTGCAAGACTTTCAAAATCGACTCGACGGAGATCGACTTTCAAAATGACAGTTATGCAGTACCACTACACGAGGAAAGTTGACCGTACCGGAGGAACAAATCTACACATCAAGAAGTGTGCATTTTTTCTACGTTCCACTTCAGTTATTGAGCTCTTTCATGTGCTTCGTAGCTTGCGACAGGTAACTTGACCGAAGTAGGCTACTGACCGCTGTTGCACAAGGAACTGCAATGCTGTCTGCTAAACGACCTGCTTTAGAAGTTACCGGTAGTAAACCAGAGCATGCAACCGAACGAAGAAACAGGATGTGCCATGGTGGTGCACACCTATCTGACATCTTGAGGCAGCAAGATCCAGTCATCGATTTGCTCTACGATGCTACATCTCTCACCTCGATAGTGCTATGCATCAATTTGTGCTCCTTGATGTGATAAACGTAAAGACAGACAGGGAAGAGACCAATAAGTTTAACAAGAGCAAGATGGGAAGAAAAGAATTGTTACTTGCGAGAGAAATACGAACGACGCGCAAGGAAAAATTATAATCTCTTGCCATAAATCAAAACAGCAGCTACATTAACTACACAGACACACTCTTATGAGGGAACATATGATGTGCCCTCACATTGCGGACACACAACATGCGCACACTGTCAAATTTGCAATGAAAATTCAACGCGATTCAAAGCATCATTAATCAAAAGACTGCAACGAGTGACGACCGACGAACCTACAGCGCTCTTGAAGAATGTCTCAGCCAGCAATTGCATGTCCCAACGAAGTGGGACGGCAATTGGAAGCGCGCACCCAACAAACCGGTCATTATCATTATCATAATCGTAATAATCCCATCCTGTACTCACAGGGTATGCAAGTTGCATCGGAACGCTTGCCGTTGCTGGTGTTATCATTCGATCGATTCCTGCGTCTTGACGCCTTCGGGCGAGAATTCGACAGGGCGCGTTAAAGCAACTTAAAGTTTGAGCAAGTTAAAGTGCTTTCCCAAAGATGACATTAACAGATACGAGCCTTTGCTGTAAGGAAAGCACATTCCGTTGTTCTTGGTAAAGGGCAAGAATTCTTATGCTAGTTCCAGAAATTCAAATAACGCTTCGTTGCTTTAAATTTGAACCATTAGTAATAGCCATCGTCTAAAGACTACAGACGGACTAGAGTCGAGTAGAAGATAAAGTTGAACAAAAGAAGGCAAAGGAAATAAGAGAAGAAACCACTTTCGTTTACATTGAATTATATGCAAAAACATTCCATGGAACCAGTTCGTTTCTCAAGTATAGCAATTCGGTAGTTTCAATATCCCACTTCTGCCAATTCGTCGTCCTGCCAAATAACAATGTCATCAGTCGCTGCCGATACTGTCGATCGAAAACCCATCGCCGATCGAAAACCAATCGCCGATCGAAACCATCACCCTGCCTGCCGTTCGTCGAGGTGTTTCATATCAGAGGCTCCTGAAACCGCTGCTTCATGTTCCTCCCGTCGATGGAAGAGGAGTTTATTTACTTCGAAGGTAATCTTTTCCTTTTTTCTCAACCTTTCTATGGATCATAGGGTTTCCCCAACGTATAAGTCATTAAGAGCAAGCTGTCCGCAATCCAGTCTGCAAACAGCCTGCGGTACAATCTCCATAATCGATCATAGCCAATGGACAGCCGGTGCAGACTATGGTTCAATCATGCCATTCAATTTCAAAATGCATAATCAACACGCACGCAGTGGAAGACTCACAAAAGTAATTTTTGGACCTGATAACACACCGTAAAAAAATTCAACATACAATATAACCCATCAACCAACCCCGTGGCATACGAACTTAATGTGTTTCTGATGGTTATATTGCACACGAGGAATATTATACGGTCGACATATTTGATCCGTCTTAATTGAATATGTTCGATTTCTTTTCGATTCATTGATGATATGAGGCACCGATCGCCAATGTGCCGTAAGAGGCGTAAACAGGGATACGTATTAATTGATTCTAAAAAAATCATTTCCTAGCTATCGTCCACACTTCGAGTATCTATTTCTTCCAAAAAGTCGTCCACATGATCATGCCTAGCAGGTGGTCGAGCCATAAAACTTTATACAAATCTCATACGAATCAGTTTTAAAATATTTACCTATGACAAAATGTAGGATGTATAATTCATGCGGAAAAGGATGCATAAAATCAGAAATAAGTTTATAATTTCTAATATTAAATAAATATTAAATGCAGCCTCTGCACGAAAAATATTTATCGAAATTTTAAAATAAATTTCCATTGAAAAAATCGTTTACATTTCAGTTTACATCTTTTCTATGCGTCCGTTATTTGATTTGCGTCGCTGCTCATTTCACTAGCCTAACCTAACGCGGTGGTGGTGTACGTGACCATTTGCATGCACAAACCACCAACGTTTTGCAATGGCACCATATCACCATAACCCACGGGTGGTAGTAGACAACATATGAGATGAGGGGAAGCGGGTAAAAATCTTATCACTTGCTAGCGTTATCGTGATTCCTTCGGAAATAGAAATACAATCGTAATAAAAGCAGAAAACGTTTCCAAACAAACACTCAAAGTCGACGGCTTGTGAATCTACACTTCATGCGGTCAAAACCACAGTTTGGTGGTTTTTAAATGCTGGCATAAAAATAGACGATAAACCAGTTATTTTCAGAATGGTACGTATTGATAAGCTGATAAAAGTTTGTTTAAGATAAAATTTTGAGATTTTACGGCATGATGTTGAAAAATGTTAAAGTAACAGCAGCGTATAGAACATACAAAACTATTACGTATTTTATAAACTTGAGTATCATATAGATATCACCAGAAGCAAAAGTTTATTGCGTAATTTGAAAAGGCCAGTCCAGTATAAATTACATTAATGGGAGTAAAAGCAGTTTACCATCGACGTTCCTGATTATCATAAAACATAAACGAACGGTACAACGGTACATAAATGGTACAAAATTAACGAACTCTTTTTGTTAGGTAACCGACGCGGTATTACGCAGATATAAAAATAACTTAAAAAAAACGAAAGATCGCAAATCCTGGGCCAAACCACGACTAATTCGACGAGTCACTAGCGAAATATCTTCGATCAGTTCCAAATGCGCCAAAATAGATAAATGATAAATGACTATGCTTGCAGCCACACCTTGCCGAGCAAAAAGTATGGCCTCAATAAATCGCCCTATCGTACCCATGTAGCCATATTCGAAAAGACATCTTTCACCACGTTTGCCAAAAGCGCATGAAGGAGATGTGTATGGGGGACCCTCAGGGTGAGCTATGTTTCTGGCCAAAAGCACTAGGTCACTAGGGTCAGATATGCTGCACACAATTGGCTCAATATTGAAAAACGAAAGTGTATTCCATTTCGTAAATTTGTTTTTCATTTGTATTAGACCAAAAATGTGCAGTCATTTTCATCACATAACTTACCCAAAGCCTTAGACAAATCGAGTACAGGAGTTAATGGTGTGACATAACATGTTTTTAAAAATGGCACACACAAAAATTGCTTCGCTGTTTTCATAATGGACCTTCCCCGATGTACGTACTAATTGGTAAATTGACTTTATGTAGTCCTGTGGTCCTTCTTCTAGTCCTATTAAGCCTCCAGTTACTTTCAAGTGATTTTTCATTGTTCATGTTTCCAACTTGGAAAGGTGCATGGAGTGCAACTCGCAAATGCACATACACGGAATTCAAAGAGCCTTTATTATCAAGCCACCTTTCATCAAAGTCGCGACAGAGAAGGTAATCAACGAAAGTACACATTCTTGGGAATTCTATTCTGGTTCGCTTAGTACATATTTCTATATACATGTCGAAAAAGGTGTATAAAAAGGTCTTAAACAGAGGGAAACATTTAAAGAGAAACAAATACCAATTTAACTAAATATAAAAATACTGCATAAAATTGTCTAACATATTTTCAAAATTTGTCTCATTAAAATAAGCATATGTGAAGACATGTTACTGAAATATTAATAAATCTTATCTTATTACACTTGCCTTTGTATGAAATAAATCTACGATCATCCTTAATATTGGTTGTTGCTGCGGCAGAAGTAACGGCAGCCGCAAGAATCAAGAAATGCAAGGGCATCATTCTGAAAGAAGAAATAGTATGAAATAATTAGCATTATTATCGTTTTTTCATTTTACGGCACTGAATTTAGTGTTGTTATATAGCATGTTAACGTGATTGTGGAACATAGTTAGGATAAATCCACCATGTTTTTAGTTAACTTGGCATGATCGCCTCGATATTCGAATAATCAAATAAGAACGCTATATTTGCTTTGCACCCAGAAACCGTGCTACCATCGAAGATGATACCCAACGTAAAATAACTAAATATTTATCGAGATGATTGATCGAAAACATTCTTTGGCAACAATAATACGGTCAATATTCTGTAGCTACAAATTGTTTGCGTTTCAAAATCGTAACCGATAGGAAAAGGTCACTAACCTACCGCTAATGATCTTCAAGAAACTAGTTCAAGAAATTGAGTCAATAGTTATCTCCCCGATCCATATCAATTTCTAAGGCCTGGGTTTCGGTTTCCTAGGTCTGGAATGAAAACTCGCCTTGTATGCTTTCCCAGGAATACCGTCTACAAACATGTCCCGTCGCACAGCGACCTTTAGGCAAATATTTGAATATTTGTCAATAATTTAAAGATACACGGAAATGCATCATACGGAGAAGAATCTCTTCTGATTCTTGCGAGTAAACTTTCTTAGTTTAGAAGGTTGAAAGACAACTTTTCTAATTCTAATTCTTTCAAATCCAAAATAACGCAGTCATCAAGAAAATGTATGGACATATTCACCTGCAGCCACAATCAATAATAGCAGAATCAGCTTTTACCTAATACCGAGCATTCCATAATTATTTCACAATCTTTCCATGATTTCTTATTAGTTCGTTTCACATCACGAAACAACAGTAAGCGTTTACCTATCTCGGTTGTTCTATTTATTTTGCCATCCATTTTTCCTTAAAGTTGCGTCGCCGGGTTCGGTCTCAATTAGTTTAAAATCCGGCAGTTTGTTATCTCTGAAACTGGCACAAGATGTTAACAGCGATAAACGTGTTGAAGTGTCGTGTATGATATTAAAGTAAGCGACCGACACGGGTATGGTCATAAACCTCAGGCAACCATAAGCGAAGTAAACGAAGGAGGTCTTGCGTGAGGCCAAGGCACAGTGCCAACTTCTTTTGACATGGCAGTATAAGGAATAAAAAAGTTTTGCTATAACCCATAATCTGGCCTTTTTCGATAGACGCCAATACTTGCGGCTCGGCACGGTTAAGCATACAACCAACCAACCAACAAAGATATATTCTTATTTCTAATAATGTTTCAATTGATATCATGAAAGAAACGAAAAGTTTCAAACCCACAAGATAATTTATTCAATGTAGCATTTGAATGCTATTGAACATTTCTGGACATTTTCTGTCACTTTTTCTGTTTACAATTTCTTCTAAAGTCTTTTTTATATTTAATTATAATTGTTGCGAATTATTAGGGTCCTTCCACACCGGTGCCAAACAAGCGAGCGACAGCGTTAGTTCAACCGGCGAGCACTAGGGGGCGCCGGAGAAAGTCAGGCGAAAGAGCAGAGAGAGAGAAGAGAGAAAAGGAGTGAGAAGGGAGAGAGAACGAAAAAGGATGAGATCGAACTAGCCCGCTGAACAGAGTAGTCGATTTTTTATTTGCACGCCACTAATTACTAATACTAAGTGCAAATAAAAATACGCTCTAGCGGCGATCTACACCACACTATACTATATTCTACACTATAGAATATAACAATAAAAAATCGACTAAGTGAGAGTGAATTAAACGCACGCGGTTGCGCGTGCTGGCAATGACCCCTGCCCGCACCAAGGGCACAGCGGCGTCATCCGCAATGACGCCAGCCGGCACCGAGCAAGCGAACCCAGCCAGCAGGAAAATGGCGTCACCACCAGCACCCGCGATGGCGGGTAAAACCAACCGACAGGCTGAACGGAACCTCTGCCGGCTGAAGTTGAGGATGCTGGAGGAGGAGCTCGCGGAGGAGCTCGCCAAAGAAAGAGAAAGGCTGGAGGAGGAGAGAGCTGTAGAGGCGGCGTACCTCGCCAAGAAGTATAGCCTCCTGGTACAGGAGGCAGAACTCCGTTCGGGAAGGAGTTGCTCGACGATGTCGGGCCGCTCCATGAGACGGACAGTGACCTCGTGGACGAAGGCAGACGATAAGACTGGCCAAAGCAAGAGCGGCAATCGGCTGGACCTGATGCGGCACGGAGCAGCCAGCGTCGGCATCACGGCCAACCTGCTCGTGGTCGGCCACGGCCAACAGGACGCGCGCACGCGCCACAAGTCGTCCCAGGCGGAACGCGGTGCTCGCCCCGAGGCGCTGCTCGAGTCGAACTTGAGCAGCTCTAGCAGCTGCTCGAACGCGAACCATCATCGCCATCAGCTGCAGCAGCAACGGCAGCAACGGCACCGTCACCGTCATCGTGATCATCACCAGTCGGTGGATCACGCCGGGGCACCAGCGCCATCGCACATTGATTCTCGCGCCCGCATTCTGTCGACCCGGAAGGACAGCATCAAACGGGAACCACAGCCCGACGGCACGTCTCAGCAGGGCGGTAGCAGCAGCAGCAGTAGCAGCGGCGGCGGCCAGGGTGCCCAGATCGAGTTGCCGAAATTGTCGCTCGGTCAGACGGAGAACCTCAACCCTTCGATGCTAAAGCGTACGCTCAGTCGGCGGCGCGGCCCCGCCCCAGCGACCGTGGCACTGCCACCGAAACCCGGCGACGCCCTAGGGTCGGCCACCGTGTCCGACAGCGGCAAATCGTTCGTCACCAAACCGTGTGATCGGATGCGCCGAGGCTCGATGCCGGCCGATGCCATCATCCATGCCACGGATCCTCCAGCGGCGCAAACCATCGACACGGCCGTCGATGGTGCGGTGGATGCTATCACCGTTCCTCCGATCATCGGACCCGGCGACGATCAGCTGGCAAAGCAACCGTGCCACATCCCCGGCCTCGATATTCGCGATCCGAGAACCGCGATCGCCTATGGTGGTGCAGCAATGCCACCCCAACCGATCGTGGCCAAGAAGGTGTACTGTGACGCCGACATTGCGCCGAGTATGGACTGGGTGCCGCCACCTACGGTTGCTGTGACCCATCCGCACGACGTTTCCCCACGCAGCAGCAGCTCGCTCGAGTCCGCCCCACACCACAAAGACACCATCCTGTCGACGTCGAAAGTGGGCGACCAGAAAAAGACTTCGAATGCGAGCTTCAGCGAAGAGAAATACGAAGCACACGGCACCACCGCCGGCGCTGGCGGTGGGACGACCGAAAAGGGCTCCGAGATCGGGATGAATATGAAGCGGAGGCGGCTATCGTACCCGCCGGCCCGAGTCAAAGGGCTGACCGGCGCAGGCGACGAAGGTGCGAAGTTAGCCGTCCTAGATGTGTACGGCAGCAACAAGGTCGCACCTAAAAGAGAAGTTAATGCCTCGGTGCAGTCGCTGCAGAGGGAGGAAATCTTCTACGCGCAGAATAATCGCTACAAGCAGCTGCCGGCCGATGTGTACCGGATGCTGCTCTGGATCCTGAAGGAGTGTGACGAACCCGATCGGCTGCACAATGCGTCGGCGCTGGTGGCCAGCACCTTGCAGATACTGAACGAGGTCTGGCCTCGGCTCAACCCTTCGGCCGCCAGCAGCACCCGCAGTGTCAGCATTTGCCGCAATCTCGACCTACAGCTAATCGAGCAGACTGAAGCACTGACCTGCTACCTGGTCGGTTGCGGGTGCCCGATCGAAAAGGATCCCCAAGCGATCTCCGGAGTGCCTCACGATCCGAGGACGCAGTGCCAGTATGCCGAGCACAACACTCCGGTGAACGACCTCTGTGAGACGACCAGACGCAGCGAAGAGGACTGGTACCTCGCACCGATACCCGAGCAAGGCCGCAGCACGCTGGAGAAGATAAATGTCAAAGACTGGTTAGCATTTGACAATTGGGATCTGGAGTACTACACAAATCCGTTCGTGAACGTGTTGAAGCGGGACCCGACCTACGCGGAGCTGCTTGATTATGCCCAGTGCAACAGTGAACATTCGCGGCACTGGATTTCGAAGGGCAAGCTAGTGGTGACCGGCCCTTCAAAGTCGCAGCCGTTGATCGAAACGGAGTGTGACCCGCAGCGCTTCCGGAACACCAACAACACGGTTCAGGCGCTCAGGGATAACAGCAGTGCCATCAACGGTTACAGCCATAATGCGAAGCGCACATCGGGCGACGACGGGCCGGGACCGTTCGGGCAGCGGACCGGCAGCGGACCGAGTATTGGGAGTGGTGGATCGCCGATCACCGGCACGATCGGTTACCGCCGTATGAGAGGCGCCCTTTCTCCGTTAGTTAGAAAGTTAGTTTAGACCGAGCTAATTAGTTTGACACCGGGAAGAAGTACGGGGGGACTGTTGCGAATTATTAGGGTCCTTCCACACCGGTGCCAAACAAGCGAGCGACAGCGTTAGTTCAACCGGCGAGCACTAGGGGGCGCCGGAGAAAGTCAGGCGAAAGAGCAGAGAGAGAGAAGAGAGAAAAGGAGTGAGAAGGGAGAGAGAACGAAAAAGGATGAGATCGAACTAGCCCGCTGAACAGAGTAGTCGATTTTTTATTTGCACGCCACTAATTACTAATACTAAGTGCAAATAAAAATACGCTCTAGCGGCGATCTACACCACACTATACTATATTCTACACTATAGAATATAACAATAATAAATGTTGATATGTTCGGTTTTTTAAACCATACCCGTTATCATCAAGTCAGCCTATCCATCGTGGTAGGTACGTTATTTTGTATGCAAACTAAAGACGTAATGAATCCATTCGTTTAGCACGATTTAGCTTACAGGCCATAATCAATACTAATCCAAGGCTGGCAAACGAGCAAAACCGCACCGGACAGTATGTGCACAGCGCGATGACAGGAATGTTGCCAAAAATCGTGTTGCCTCCGGGCCATGGTTGCATAACCAAAGTTGGTGTTCATGCAAATTAGGACTACCACCACGCTCCATAGGTGACAAAATAAAACAAAAATGTGTTTATCGACACACCAGAGCTAAAATAAAAAAGTTGATGCATGTTGCTTTACATAGTCGACGCAGGTGTCGAGATTAGGAAAGCTTTGGCCAAGGAAGTTCCTCTTTTTATTCGTTTTCTTTTACGCTTGGATTCATTGTTTGTTTTCTGTTTGTTTCACTTTATTATGTTTCCAAAAGAAACATGTTTGGCCACAGCGTACGAACGATTCAATGTATGTCGAGCTAAACCGTTTGAAAGGAATCTCTTGCGGAATGATTATCTAACACAAACGAAGTCCGTGCTTGTGCAAATATGGCGGCCAAAAGAACCCACCGCAGAAGCAAAATCGATCACGGGTTTATTCAGCTCAAAAAATCAGATTGTAAGGCACGGCATTACCAAATGCCAAATATGTTTTACTATGGTGAACCGTTCAGAGACAAATGATCGTTTTATAGGGTATCGCTACACAAATACAGAATAGCAGATGGTTTCGAAGTGTTCATGCGAAAAGTTCTTTTAAAAAATAATATAACGTTGATACACATCTGTGGGGGGTTTGATGAACATTCAGATTGCACCATTTGAAAGGAATGATGATAGGATTCGCTGCCAAGTTTTAAACGACTGACTTTCTTACTTTTCCCGTCAATCACCTAGAGCCTAAGCACTGCTAAAAAGGCACCAAGTCTTCGCGTATGCGTCAGAAGATGGATTCGATGGTTCAAAGGACTATGATGTGCTGTTTTATGAACATTTATGCTTAACAGAAAACGCCCCCCTCGCCTACCAAAAACTGGCGTGTTGTTGGGTGACATTATATTTCAAATACACGAGATGAACAAAGTGTTTTGCAGAATCACACAAAAAACATAAATACTTTACATTTTTTAGTAGCTTTATTTTACTTTACTTTTATTGATACTTGCAATTCTCATTCGAAATGGTAAAATTTTGTAGGTCTCTTACGGTTGTTTCTTGAAAATTTCTTGAATGTTTTATATTTTTATTAAAAAACAGCTCAATGAAACTAAATTCTGCAGGCGCGGCGTACCATAAAATCCTATTAATCCAACAGTTACCGCGAACTGAACAATAAACGGTAATCTAGCACAACGATGGCACGGGTAGACTGTATAGCCACAGGGATATTATCAGGCTGTGCAAATTCACGAAGGATTTTTAAAGAGTCCAACATAATAAACGATACGTAGACCACGCCAGAGCATTTTTATGTTTCATAAAAGGTAATCCATCCACCTTCTGTGAGGCACACAATCGCACATCTAAGCTGCCTTGCACGGTTACAAACGAATTTGCGGAGTGGGCCTTAGCGTAGCAGAATACTCCGACAACCGTAGCTGGAAGGCGCAGTTGCAGTTGCAATATACACACATCAATCACTGCGAAGTGCAGTTTCAACACACAAGCAAAACGCATTCGCTGCACTCTTCACATACACGGTCACAGCTAAGCATTAAGTAGCATAGGTCCCGGCTAGTCATGCCTCGATGCCAGAGGACTTGTCGACGGTGCTGTTTGCTGCATCGAAGAACCGTGCCCTGGCATGAATAATTGCTTACGTAGCCAAAACGACAAAGCACGTCTGAGTGACATCTGAGACTTATTCCTCGAAGCCAGGAGTAAGAGTAGAAATTCATGGTAAAGGGTTATAGAAAAAAACCGGAAGGCATACGAGGGCTTCAAAACAAAAAACCCGCCTTGAAGATGGCAGATGTTGTATGCCATGTTTTACATAAATTTTTCATCATACGTAGCAGTAGGGTGTTGTAAGTCGAGTAGAAAATTGATTACTAACTAAGTAAAAGAAAAAGGCCTATTATCAAATTATGCATTACGGCCATATTTGCGAGTTAAAAATTCTTTTGATCTCACTAGGTTTATGAATGTGATTTTGTTTGAAGATTCCCTTCGCAATGCTCACACCTTGTCTCTATTGACAGTGTCCACAAATACGCATAAAATGAAACCGGACAAGTGACTCCAAGAAGTCCGTATAAGTAACCATTCGAAAGTTGTAACACAATTTTGCTACGATTTCCGTAACATACGGTTTAGTTGCTTCCGACCGCTACTTAAAGTAGTCGCTCCGGAACTGATAAGGGAGCTTGGTTGCTAAGGGGCCACATAAGCATGTGTAGAAGAAATTAGCTGCTAACCCCCAGACAATCCGATAACAGCAAAGAGCATTAATACGATAATATCGTGTGACAATTCCTGTCTAAGTTGGCCTCCGTTTACTAGTGTGGAAAGCGAACTACGTTGTAACAGTGTTAGAAATATTCTGTGGCGTTCTGTGCCAACTTTGCTGATAACAAACGCTTTTCGAAACATTACTACGACATGCTTCGTTTTTTTCCAATGCTTAGTTTTTACTTTGGCGACACTTGAAAAAAATACTTAGGTTCGTTAGCCACTGCAATCTTATCGCTAGGTGCACCGCTGCTCTAGTTCTTACGCAAGGTGACGCTGCGATAAGAAAATGTGTTGATTAGTCGAGGTTCCAGTATTTACCCAACACCATGTTGTTGATGAAACGGAAGCATATAAATCGTATGAAGTGTCGCAACCAATAAAATATGTACAGCATTAAAAATGCCGCATTTCAAGGTAACGATGCCCATGAACTTAGTGTTGTTCTTTTAGTACGATTTTGAGTAACTTGTAGCTTAAAATTATAGTAAGACTGATTCAAATCCTAATCATCAGCTTCGGCACTAGGCTCCAAAATAGGTTTATACAATAGTGGAAATTATTGGAAACTCAAAAATTGCAAACAAATAACGCCAATAACGTATAACTGATATAACCCATACGTATTTATTACTGCTAGAGAATTGTTGTTTGAGAACAATCTCGTAGAGGGCGTCGTGTGCCTCAGGACATGTGCCGCAATTAATTTCAATTTATTGCGAAAAAAAACTGATTCTTCTTCTTCTTCTTCTTTGGCACTACAACCGCTGTGCGGTCCTGGCCTGCACCAGAGACAATGTTAATGTCAATTATCCCTGGTGCTTATCCATCCGTAACAGTTCGTTTTTACGGGCGGGGTTGTTGGTCCCGCGCGCCAACCCCCCTCCTCTGTCAGCGCCGGCATCGGGAATCGAGAAACCATGGCCGGTTGAGTCGCAACCGGTGTCCCGGGATTCGAACCCTGGCCAGCTGCGCTGACAGCGAAGAGCGTTACCGACTACTCTATCAGCGAGGGTAAAAAAAACTGATTCAGTCATGACCAAATGATGAATTCATTAAAATCGATATTAGTGAATTTTTGAAGGCGAAGCCTTTAAATAAACACTTCTTCCATCAAATCTTCTCGAAGGCAAGACGCTGTTTTTGACATTCTTTTCTTCTTTTATTTCCAGATCGTCGTTAGCAAAAAACTCCTAGCACCGGCAATTGATTGATTGATCAATTTTTATCGCAGATCAATGCGATGACCGAAACAAGAGTCAAAATAAATTCAGCAGACAGTATACAATCTTCCTATTCGTCCAGCCATCAAACTGGGTCAGATCAGCGGGCTGCACAGCTGTCGGATCTCAAAGCAGTCAAATTGTCCCAATTATGTAAATTGAAACGCAACCCAGAAAACTCTGTTAACAATTCTTTTACCGTTCGCAAACGTTTCAAATTGATAATCATTTTCAAAAAAATGCTTCAGCTTGACTTTCAATCTGTAGAACGCTGGCCAATCGGTTTTGAAAGAGTTCGAATCCCCGCAAGATGTTGGTAGTTTGATGAAAGAGACTTTGAAAGAAACAAAATTATGATTCGCTTCCGTGATTATTTTGCCACACATTTTGATGCAAATAATTTGACGAACTCCTTTGGCGAACAATTGAAGACAGCAAAATAAGTACAAAGAAAAAAGTAAACCAACTGAAGCGAAATGTGTGAATGATGAAAAACCTACACTCAACAGACTCAACAACGGAAGTGTATCAAACCAAGCGAAAAACGTCGTCGGTCTACCAGCATGACGACAGCAACACGACCCCCAAAAACCATCGGTCAAAACCATCACGTTTCAACAGGGGTCGATGATTTTGGCACTGGCCCCGTGCCGAAAATGCTCACCGAAAATTACACTCAAGGTCGATCTCACCGATTAAAGCCAACGATGTGATTAAAAAAAAGGAATACGTTAAATGCTAGCCATGGTAACCCATTAAAAATAGATCAAACGCGATTGCATTGGAATTGGCGAGTTGTGATTTGATATTAAAAATTGGATACTACTGATTAGCAGAGGAGAATTTATTGTTTTACCTTTACCAGCAGCTTACTTTTTGCAACGCAACGAGAACGTACACAATAAGATTACAACAAAAAAACATTGAATAATAAAGCCTAGAAAACTTCAATTAATTTGTTTTACAATAAATTAATTAATCAAGTGTATTTGAATAAGTTTATTTAATTAAAATGGGGCTGATCGGTGTAATAATCGGGGATCCTTACATTTCCGAGGCACTGGGGAGCGTAAACGGCTCAGAACACTAGTGAGCGATAATTACAATCACCAACATCCTGCGTTTGTATGTGCACAACAATGACACCATTCGTTACAAAAAGATTGTAGCCGCAGTAACCACTTATGGTTTATCATCAAATGAATCATGCTCGTAGAATACAAAACCCTGGCCTTCGTCTAGGGTTCTTCAACCATACAACCAGCGGACTACCGTTGATGGAATGTGTTGGAAGGATGGAAGGAGTTGACGCACTTGTTAGAAAATCGTGAACATTCAACACGAAGTTATAATCAGTTATGGGCGTTTAATTGTGGTTTTGCAAAGATGACCACATTCATTACCAAATGGAAGCTACAGCAACTTAAAATAGTTATTAAACTTATATAAAATTATTGCATGCCATAATCTAGCAGCTGGACTCTGTCATGCGGGCAAGCGTCATGAAACCTGTTGACGATTATCAAGCAAGAAACGAACGTCCTTGAGAAAACAAAACAACCACTTTTATGCTTTTATGCTCCAACAATGGCTGCTTCCTGATTTGGGCCGAGAACCGGCTCCAAGCCCCTAAAATAAAAATACTCATACTTTAGTGAAGAATTTATTAAGCCACACGATACTTCGCACTTCATCGTTGAAACCTCCCCTTTGCGATGAAACACCAAAAAAAACAGGAAGGCAGACATAAATCTCTGTTCGACCTTCGACCGCCCCCCAAAATTACCAAACGAAGGGGGGAATCGAAACGCCGAAACAGAATAACGACACAAACCAATAGTTCAACGCAAAAACGTCGGATTAATGAAAAAATCATGCTTGTCATAGTACTGTGTACGATAATTTACTCTTTAGCGCAGCTCTACTTCCTACAAGGTGCTACCAATCGACGCAACTAACATCTACAGCTTGAAACCATGTTGGCGTCCTGTCTGAGAAGAAATAATAAAAGAACGATCCGATGTTCTTGACGATGAAAGAGAGTATCCGATGCTTCCCCAGTGGTTTCACGCCCACTCGACGGCCATTCTTGGCCAGAATGAATATCGAGAGTCATCGTGCACCGTCATCCCCCTGACGATATTTCTCCCAAATACTGCATGAAATCTTTCGAATCTTTCAACTACTGGACGTTTCTGTGAGAGATTTCTTTTCGGTCTTGTCGAACAGGGTGTATTATTGGTGAAGTGCATTAGTCTTCTTCAAAACTCTTCAAAACTGCAGAGAGGCGAATTCGGTGAATGCAGCGGGTTTGGAACAGCTAAATCAAACAGATTTCAATGGACAGCGAAATAAATCCCGATAATGCTTGTCAAAATGAATCGATGAGTAGTGGTCGTTTCATGAAAATGTCTTCATTATGAAGGTGAGTGTGCAGAATTGAAATTAAAGAAACCATAATCAATTGCGAATATTTATTTATTGGACCTTAAGCTATTGAGACCTTAAGTCCTTAAGACCTTAAGTTTAAATTGCATACGAAAACAATATTACTATGTTTTGAAGAAAGTTTTACTTAAAAATTAATCTAAACGATAACAGACGCAAGCTTCTGAATGAAAACAATGCTGCACTGTAAAATGCTCATCAATGCTATTGGCTATGTCATTGGTGCAATTTATGGCGATCATATTTATAGGTGTAACTCTCCAGCAGTGGGAGGTCAAGCGAACTCACAGCAGGAGTTAAGTCTGCTGTGTGCATTTCTGGAGAGCATTAGACAGTCTGCGCAAAAACAGCAGCCAACCATAAGTAGAAAACAACAAGAAAGGTTGGGGATAATTAAATCCACCAACGAACGAAATGCGAAACTGTCTGCTCATCGCAGGGCTCCTCATGAAATTATTCAATTCTCCCAAAACAGCGTCGATCACCCTGTCGGAATATCCTTCGAGTCACTCGCTTTATATCGTATCGAATTTAATACCTTTTCCAATTCTAATTCTAATTCTATTAGCATAGCCCCAGCAAGTGTACACATTTATGATGACACCTAAATATGTTAAGCATTAGCAGAAGTAAAGTAAGCCGACCGGAAAACGCCACTAAAATCTCACTTTCAACATCTGTCGCTGTCCATCAGAAGCAGCTGTTGAAGGGCTATCCATATTCTATGCCTCGTTCACTGCTACTCGTTTCATTATCATCTGGTAACAATCTGCAGTTTTTTTGCAATTTTAGCACGAAACTGGAACTGAAAGCGTAAAACAGAGAACCAAAACTCAAAACAAAATAATTTTGCGCATTCAAAACACGCCCCATAAAGGATGCAAATATGCTGCACCCGAGTGTCGATGGTCTCTTGTCTAATCGACCGTTTCAGATTTTCTTTGTCGTTTTTCACAAGAAATATGACAAAAATACTATTAAGTGGAAAAGGAAGACAACAAAACAAACAAAAGATTTAAAACAATTATTTCCATTACAAGAAACATTTACCAAATAGTAAAATTATCATAACGTACCGCATCGTAGCACTGACAACAGCGATGGTTTTGAATGTTATGCTAGTATATTTTCTTATTAACATTAGTTCTTGTTTCCCGTAGAAGATTTCATACAATTTGTGAAAAGATCGAATTTTCCTGCAACAGATTTATGCAGACAATCCACGGCACATAATATTTGCGAAAAACCACTGCGAATCGAGCCATAACCGGCTTCTTGCCACAAAAATAGCCACAGGTATAATTTTGCACCGCCCACCATTTTAAACTGTACTCCCAAAATTTATTACAATACAAAGGGTATCATTTAAATCTAATACCATGTCACAAGATAGTATTTAACATCACCATCGACTCTCGCGTGAGCATAATTATTATCCACGTCGTACTTTGACATACTGTGTATCCGTTATGAGTCCGAAGGGCATTTCCGCGGCCTTGCCATCACATAACGAGGCCAGAAACTACTCAAGGTTTGGATGAACAAATGATAAGGAAAATCGGAAAACAGAAAGAAGACAAAATCTTCAAACATTCCCGACCAAAATGAATGTCGTGTTGCCATGAAGATGGGGATGCCAAAAAGTTGCCAAGTAGGGTTGTTCGCACGCATGCGATCGTTTTTTGATTCCAACGAACATTCCTCCCCATTGGACAGAGTACATGTCCGTTTTTCTTGGGTATGATAATTTCATATCTTTACTTCCCACAGTACAATTTTACCCTCTTTGTGTCAGAAGGCTGACAATAGCAATTTCAGATTTGATGTTGCCGACCGAGTTTTGGGCTGTAGTCTTTAATTTGGAGATGCTGTATTCAGGGGTACGAGAAACCCTGAAAACAAAATGCATGTGGCAGGGTTTAAGTTCAAGATAAATTTTAAAATGCAAAAGCCAGGAATGATGTGCCAATCGTACTGGTGCGTTGCTGCGCAAAACGTACTCATGTACAGCACTTTCGTTCGTTTTCTCATAGAACTATTAAGGCTCAACACCGAGCAAGTAAACAACTTTTCAAGTAACATTATTTTCAGCTATGGAGCTTAGCAACCCCTCTGATTTATAAAAAAAACACACAAATACCAGATAAACTCTGCATCCAATACATAGATCGACTATCAAGCAGCAAAAGTCAATTTCATTTCAATATATATAATTTGTAATTTATATTAGTGTAAGGGTTTTTGCAACCCACCATTAACGATCACATATCGTCTAACGATCGCACTGATTAATGGTATAATAAATTAAGATTCCTGATCGCTGTCACTTGGAAATAAAATGGGTTAAATCATACGTTGGTTTCCATGACAGGACCAACTCCTAAGTGGAAATCTGGTGATTGAAACGATCCTGAAACTATCGAGATCATAAACGAAGCGTCTTCACCAAGTGAACGAATGGTAACGGTTGTGTGGGTTTTTTGTGAGACGTCTCCACGAACTGAAGCGTTAAGTTGCGACGCCTTTAATTGCGTGGCCAGCAACCTTAGCCGTAAACCGTGACAACCCTCGCCGTTCCGGATACTAGTTCAACGTAGCGACGCGTCTGATAGTCGGATTACAAGTTGAAGGTCGGCCAATCACTTCCATGTCTTCCACCATTACACGCAAAAAGTGGCCAGGCACTTGCGCAACGGCCACGCTAAGATGGAAAGGCTTTAATAAGGCAATCTGAAGTGACCGCTGAGAGTCGGCGCAATGAACTTACGCAGACGATGTTCGATACCGCCTGACAAACCACGATACTTTTAATGATATCCAACGGCCGACCGTCTCCCGCCGATGTGCAAGTCGATTGCATCGCTAACATGTCTGCTTCGTGTCTCGCAA
>NC_071286.1:5218362-5220512 GCF_943735745.2 Anopheles bellator | reverse complement strand
TATCAGATCGGTATAATCATCAGTGTGGCCCGCTACATCGACCAAGCGAACAAACTTCTTAATAATCGCGTATTGCATGTGTGCATATGAAAATCGGAACTCCCACTGTGTTCCATGTCAAAACCTAGGTCAGAACAGAGGTAGCACAACCACCAGCAGCACAGGGGCCAAAGGGCCATAACACGGGAGAAACTATTCCAAGACTACCTCTTTCTTCCTACCTAGCATTACCCATCCCGTTACAGCACCACTTTCAGAGGATTCAATGACTCCTACTCAGACAGGCTGCTGTTTCTTCCAGAAGTGCTAGACAGTGGGGAAGATACCTCTGGCAAAACACATCAGAGCTCCCTATATTTCAAGCCTCGGGGCGGTATCAAGATCTGACAGAAGACCTTTCGGGAGGAAAAGCAGGGCTAAACTTAGGGCCGTCGACCACCGATGGATGTTCAATTACTGCATCGCGATGGTAATGGTGGGAAGAAGCAGCGTAGATGCAAATAAGAAAACTCTCGACACCCCATAGGCATAACTGAGTTAAGCCATATACGCTGCCCAAGGCTAGGCCAGGTTCGAGAACGAGTCAGAGTAGATAGAAAAAGGTCAAGAACCGTAAAGTAAAGAACTTCTTATGTTTTATGGCTGTCATAAAACATAAGCAGTTACACCACTAACAACAATGACGAGCGGGCAACAAACAGAACACGTAATGATTGAACTGTGGCGACAACGGATCGTAAGTTTACGATGCGGTAGACTTCCGCCGAACTCCAATAAGCAGTCAAAGGTGGAATAGGAAACGTTTGTAAGATGAAGATGAAGTCAAAATGTGACGCCCGATAAAAGCATAAAAACAGGTCAAGTCAACTTTTAACATACTAAGCGGTTTTACATGTTTGTCAAAAGAGAGGATCAATGACAGTTGATCAATCACAGAATTCAACTTTAGTTTTAGAAGGGACCAGACGACAAATCTTACATACTTGAAAACCTTGATTGATTATTGATCTTCAACAATATATCCAACGTAGATTCATCTTCGACGTAGCTAAGAGATGAAGGATAGAAAAAACCTGACACAATAAAAAAGTCCGAAGTCTGCAACTTCAAACGCCCCAATCCAGGATCGGTTAAATCAATACCAGAAGCTAGAGTTGGATTATCATTAATTTCGAACTATGAACCATTATTCTTAATCGTCGGTGCATTAGTGTCCCTACGCTTTTGAACTCGATTGTTTGACAAACGTGGACATTTCCAGCTACAGTACCACACGTGAAAGAAAACACCTCCATAGAAAGTTCAACAATCTGATTCGAGAATGTGTTGTGTATGGCTATGTGAACTGATGACAAATGAACCGCTTCTTTGGAGCAAAACAGTTTTAGAAATCAGTTTTAGGTTACTAAAACCATGCTAAACTGTTCTCCCGACCGTCAAAAACCCAAAAACAAGGCCGAGATGATAAGTGGCTAACTTTATGGTTTTATAACGTGCCTGTGTTTAAAAATGGAAACGATATGGCGGCAACGATGAAACACATTTAAGGCCGTACCAATCCACCGTTTCGATCGCAATTTGTAGCACTTTGAGGAACCGAACAAATTCGTTCGAGCCGTACCTTAAACAAGCTAGAGTATTATGCGAGTGATAAGGAATGGAAGTATAACGAAACCGCGATATTTAGCAACTAACATCGAGGCACTATACAGCATGGACTCTCTGTGAATCAAATATCAAACCACCTAGTAGGTGTTCTTTCGAAGCAATGAGATACGATCATCCTTGATATATCGCAACCCAAGTCGAATTGGACAAATCTGGCTAAGTAGTGCCCCTATCGCCGTGGTCTATCGTGCAGTGTCGAGCAACATCACATCGCAAAGGCACCCATATTAAAACGTTTCGCTTTTAGACCGGTGTCGTTGCCCGGTCTGGGCAACCTCCATAAACGATAAACTATCTAGCTAACTATCGGAACTATCGATTGCCGGTCATCGTCGCGCGGAATCGATCGATAAAATTAACATTCAACAATCTACTCGACTTACCTGATCAGTGCGGGCGAGCGGACTATCTTCACTGTTGCTCTAGTGCGCTGTAATGTACGACGAGAGTTTCTTCAGAAAGGAACTAAACGAAATCCCGTT
>NC_071286.1:5184446-5218262 GCF_943735745.2 Anopheles bellator | reverse complement strand
CTGCTTTAAGTTGTGCTGATTAATACAAGATTTACGTCAACATACTGTGAGGAAGCAGCGTGATCAGAAAGCAACGACTAAAACAGTAAAACGAATAACTTTTAACAATGATCGTTTGCACGGTTTTCAACAGCGCCTAGCTCAAATATTTGTAGCATAAATGAAGCGACAAATATTTGGTAGATTTGTGGTAAAGATCTTAAGCAAAAGCATAAGATCGATCAAAGAAATTCCTTTATGTCTCCAATCTGATAGTGAAAGCATCTAGCATCTTATAGTAGAAAAATCTAACTTGGAGCACAATATTGTACAATGTTGTTGCCCGCATAGTTCCTAAGTATAAAGGGTCAGTTGCACCTTCAAAGAAACTCGTAATGATTCAAGTTCAACAATAACCCTGTAGAAGCCGTTATGTTTGAAGAGCCAGATTATTTTGTGAAATAAAAAACAAGTTCATCCTTGATAAGGAGAAGATGCTGTCGAGTCTGGTTGCATGATGAAACGAAAACCAAATACACCCTGTGGTTCAGTTGATAATTCATTAAAGTAATCTAACCGATAGTTTGCTACAAATTTAAGTCCTTGAATTTATATTATGCGCCTGCAGAGTGGTAGAGATCGAAATAGGACCAGAAGGAAAGGGCGCAGGCACTTAATCGACCCCAATAATCGCTCCTTTGAAGCGCTTGAAGTGTTAGTTTTACAATAGCAGATCGCGTCTGACGCTCAAAAAATAACTCAAACTGAATGATGGCGGACACGGAGCTTAGAATTATAAAAACTCAGAACACCACGTCTGCTCTTCATGCCTATACATTCTCATCGCTACTACCAAGTGTCGCCCCAGCGTTAATTAAATCTAGGATTAAAGCCCCCTGTACTCTGCAGTGAGGTGCATTAAAAAGCAAACGCTCTTTATTTTGCCAAATGGCCAAATGTTAACTAATAAATCAACCAAAGTGCATCAAACAGCAAGAGTGAAGTGAACGGTAAGAAATATTTCTTGCGAAGCCAATACACAAACTCGAGCGGAGTTTAAAATCTTCAATCAACGTCAAGCGAAACACGAAATACCACTCTAGCGTACTGGAAACGAACTTGACCAAGGACGAATCGCAAAGCACTAAGACAACAGCAACATCAGCATTTCAATCCCGTACCCTGGCAAATGAAAAAACACCATTTAGCGTTAGGCAGTACAGAGAGCCAAACGCAAAATATAGCCTAAAACGACACACGATGCTACCATTCATCAAAAACGTTTCTGACCATCTCTTAAGTTCTTCTAGATCCTCCTCGCCAAATCAACGATCAGACCGTACCCAAAACTTCATAGCACGATCCCCGTTTTTGTAACGAGCCAAGCAAACGTAGAACATCATTCGCACATGGTAAAAGATCAAGAAACTATCAGGAAGCCCAACAGAGGCTTCTCTTTCCTTTCCTTTAGCAAAAGAACCTTTTGGCAGACGAACCGAACCACTACGCAAGGGTTCTTCTACCCCGCTTGTGTAATCGACCCAAGTTGTCTTGAAATAATTCGTATTCTCGAAGCTCTTCACCGTTGTTCGTCTGACCTCCGATGGCAAACCAGTGTTTAGCTCTGATTCGGCCACCTTCGAAGACGCGATCACCTAAAAAACCGGTACTGACGGAACCGGCATTGGAACCATGAGCCAGTTTGCTGTAGTTTCAGTAGCGGTGTTTGGCAAACCGATCGATCGAACCTTGTGACCAGACGCAACCTGATCACTCTATATCTTTAATGCTACTGCGAGCCTAGATTCCGGAACTATATGGTTTACGATTTCGCTTCACCGTATCAAACATACAATCGGTTCAAGGCCAACAGTTCCACCAGAACACTTGAACCGAGATGAAAAGACCCCAATCTTCTGGTAGAATAGCTTGGTGACTAGTAAATTGAGACATCTCAAAATTATCGCGACGCAGACAAACGATTTTTCATGGTTTATCCATTAACCGCCCGAGGCTTTCAACCGCATTTGGCTTTCATATTTACTTCAACAGTGAGATCTACCCACTCTTGGTTGCTCCATCGTAGTCCAACCATCTCCCGTAAAGCATATCTAAGCCTTCACCATACTCTTACCAGATGTGGTCCAGAGGATATGTTTTTTTTTCTTTCGATGATATAGCATCACCCTCCGGAGACTATAGCAAGCCAATACCCAACGGATCCGCTGGAACGCACAGGATTAAAGCATTTTGCATGGACTGGCGAGAAAAGTAAACAAAAGGCATATCGTTTTCGCCATCATCGTCGCGGTTTTGCTCCGTGATTCGATGTTCGTTATGCTTTTCGTGCGATTTTGTAGTCCTCTTCTGTTTTGTTTTCTTGAGCAGGGCTCGCTAGCAACAACTTTGCAACATTTTGCCTCATGATTTGTTTGCTTGCTTCTTGGTTCAACAACCACCAATCCATGTGGAGTCCAAGTTCTGCGAGCGGTGTGTATGGTGACCGCCCAATCCCTTACTTATGCTAACGATCTTCGGTTTTCTACGTATTACGAGAGAACCATTAAGAGTCCAAAATGTAGCATATAGTCTCAAGAACAGATAGCCTTTTCCGAACGCTAAAAATCAAGACATGCGCCCAAGCCAATCGTGTCCAACGTCCCCAAAAATCCTTCATGCTCAGGATGCCTGAAAAACACCATGAACCTTTAAAAAAGGGATGCTGCAACAGATTTGAATGTTTGTTTAAAATTTGGTCACGTTGCCTCGGGGAGCGGCAACAACTTCCATGCGCCTGTTCTGCCATCATTTGGGAACTTTAGGCAAACCTTGGAGGGCAGAAACACACACCGAAAACGAAACGACCCATGCAGCCTCCTGGAAATGGTGGAGCGTACAACCGATTGACGACATGTTAAGTGATCCATCAACCAGGCACGAACGATGTCTTTGGGGCTATGCACATTTGTCAAGCATTAAACTGGAAACATGCTTTGCCAATTCAAATTGGACGAAAGTAGTTGTCCAATGAGTCAAAGCGAAGGTCATAACGATCATCTGGCGAAAAATTGGGTGATTTTTGTAGGAGTTCTGCAACCAGAATTGGAATCAAAACAACCATTGGAACTCGATTCAAGGTCCCGTTTCGAATGCACTCCTCATTTGCTCAGCTCCTCAACTTATTTGCTTAGAGCAAAAGTATTACTTTTGAGGCTCGTACCATATGGAGTCAAATATTCAATTTCGAAAATGTTATTGGTTTTTCACGTAAAAATTGTCTCCGTACACAGAAATCGTATATTACAAGATTAAGTGGTCCCGAAATGTATTCCGGTTTTTCTACGTGGACACATTTGTATGTGTAATTTATGGCAACAGTTGTTTGCCGAACCAAAAAACTGCCTTGCATTTGCACTCTTCGAATTATTGACGACATCGGTTTACCTTTTTCTCACTCGCTTTCCTTCTCTCTCGATAGTTTAACAATCGTAAAACTGCGCACCATAAGCATGGAAATGATGTCGTAAAACACGTTCACACTTTTGCATGCATCTCTGAAAATGTACCGAAAAAGTGTAAAAACCATCAGAACTGTGCGACAACACACCACGAGTCTGACGGCCTTTCAAGTGGCGGCTCCTTTTTTGTTCAATTCTCGTGAAACCCCTTTGTAGATGCAAAACGAGACGAAGTCGTGAAATCACGGCGTAGAATCGCGGTTTCGACGGCAACCTGACAGCGAAGTCTACTTTTTTTGCAGCTCACGAAACTATTTGCATACATATCACCAAACCTTGGCTCCACAACAGAATCACCAGCTAGTGACTCTTGACTCCACTCCAAACTCTGGGCCTTTCGGATCCAACCAAACTTAGAAAACCTTATCAGACACCGCTATATAACTGCGCAAGGTCGACCAAGTTGATCGTCTTACCGGCTTCATCTGGAGACTAACAGCGCTTTAATTTTCCGGAGAAACACACCAAAAAACATCTAGTATTACACAAATATTGGCGAACTTTTGCGATATTTTGAAGCACAAATTTGAAACAACATTATTGAATTACTTTTCTCCAATCACTTTGGCACACGGTTCACTTGATGCATAGCTTGCTTTGCTTTCGGCATGAAACAGGCACAATCGATCCAAGTTGGGACTTTGGAAGCTGTAAGCACCGAACGAGCTTATTATTATTCACGGAATCTTGTTACTTCCTCTCGATACCCCCACGCACGCACGCACACTCTGAAACACGGTTGATGGATTGATTTTTGTGCTAGCGACCTCAGAGAGATTCCTGCGATTTGAACAAATAATTGCCAACCACGTTTCACGAATAACATATAACCAGGTGGTTCGCGCCTCGCTCGAACGCAACGAAGAAAACAGATGTGTATAAGACTACACTTACGGTGGTTCACCGATCGGCACTTCTTCACGCGATCACATCACAACGACCTTTCATAGCGCGTCTTGCTGTTTCATAGGATCGCCTTCTCGTCGTCAACCAGCTGTTTCAGTATTTGGGCAGCACTTAGCATGTCGCGGACGATCTGTTTCGATTTCCGCGTTGATCAACACACGGCAACGCACCGAGTTTGATGCTGCACCAAGCTGGAGCGTTAATAGAAAATATGCTTTCAAACAAAACAATCGCGACACACCACACGAAGCAACGGGTGAACACAGACTGAGTAAGAGCGAACGATTAAAAATTCACCACACGCAAGACGCCTCGCGCCTTCCGTGGTCACGCTATCACCCGCGTGTGTGCGTGTCGCCTCCGCATCCAGCGAACTGCGGCAACTTGTAAACAAATGGTTTTACAACGCACGTCCGCAGTGGTGTTTGTGCGCCACCCGAGCCGCGGGCACAAACCTTATCGCTGCCGCCGCGAAACGTCCGCGGTGTTGGTGAGCGCGATGGCGTAGGAGCCAACCGGCAAAGATGCGAATGGAGCATACAAAAAACGTGCTTTCGAGCCAGGCGCGGAGAACCGGTTTTGTTTACCTTTTGTACCACACCGGCCACAATGAGCATGTAGTCGTGTATGCGTGGCTCTTCGCGGCTTCACACTTCGTCTTGCATCTTCCAGCGTTCGGCTGGGTTTGGATTTGGATCGAAGCCACGACCGCAAAGGTTTATGATCGAGGATTTGCGTTTGCGTGAGTTGCTGCGTGTGCATAAAATATTGAACAGAGCGCTATGGGAAGCTTCTGTTGTAATGTCTCTATGTTGGGTCCAACACCATCGCCATGTAGACAGACTTTAGGATCTATTAGATTTGTATTATACAAAGTTGTTTTGTGGAAACCTTAAATGGGTTCCGTCGAGTCAATTAACATATGATTCTTGGCCTACGACATACCTCAATAAAACTAGTCTTTTGGCCGAAGTGCTTTCGACACCTCCATAACGATATAACGACCGCAATCGGTGGGCCACGAAGCGTGGCGTTGTGTGGATTTACCGGTGCTGACCATCGCGCAGAAAATTATCTTCGCGCCATCATAATTCGATTTCGACGCGATCTCAGTTCGGTTTATAGAAACCCACCTAGCCCAGGAATCGCCGCGAGGTGACCGACGCCATCTACAAGGCGTCTGTCTTTGGGGACGGGTGTTGCCAAAAATTGTATGCCATTCCGCCTGCGACACCCACGTCCTCAGTTTCAAGTTCCCAAATGTGCATATCTTGTCGTTCCAGAAAAGGAGATGGGAGCCACGTCTTGTGCTGTGTGGGCTGTTCAAACGATTAGTACCGTCGCGAGCCGAAAAGCGACCCACAATGAAGCCACCGTCGCAGGCCACCTACACAGAGCGTGTAGTTTGGAGCGGTGGTCCACCAGCCGATGCGGTTTTGAGGCGCCAAAAGTTAATGGTTCTACATTTTTGCATATTTCGTAACCCCGTGGCGTCGGATTTCTTCTGCGTCGGTGAAGTGGTTTGCGACAAACGAGAGTTTAATGCTGCCACACGCTCGAGGAGCACATGGAGCTTAACGCCTATGTTACAGAAGCGCAGTAATAAATCTTTTGATTTTTTTGGATCTTTGTGTTTTGGATTTTGGAAAGTATTTTACGGAACCTTCTTTTAGAAGGATTTTACTTATTTAACGGATAGGATCCCCGTTGATAGAATAGTCGGAAACGTTCAACGTCATCACGCAGCTGTCCTGGGTTCGATTCACTAGACCGGCGAGACAGGGGGTTTGGCCAACAATCTTGTCGCTTAGAACAGCTAGTAAAATATATATATATAGAGAGAGAAATCGCATTCAAGTCAACATAATCTTGCGAAAAAACCACAAACGCCCATGTCGAGAGTCTTTGTTAGTCTGCTTTTTATTCTAATGATAAATGAGTGCTCTTATTCCGGATACGGTTCCGGTGGCCGTTGCTCGACTACTTGATGCTATGATTACCGGAAACGTTGGGCGATAGTCTCGTATACTTTTCCAAACTCAACTCTCTACAAACAACTAGTGAAGCCCAAGCCACGCCAAGCCACGTAGGTTGAGATATTCAAGACGACGGATGGCAAAAGTAGCCAATTTGTACTCCAGCAGCCTTGCAAATATCTTCAGGAAGGCTGAGGGTCTCGGTTTGTTTGGTGATGAAGTGGGTAATAGAGAATGCAAGGCGTCAGGTACCGCAGGCGTTGCTCATTATGTTCGACCGGTGCTGGGACGATCTGTTCCAGCTGGCTGATTGCGTTGGGCTGGAGTTGGTGATTTATGTATGAAAGTCTGTCGCCTTCGGAAGGATTGCGTGCGAAAGTTACCGAAGCTAAGGAAGAGATTTACGGCATCTCGGAGGCTGTCCGAAACAAACAGCTTCTAGGCAACAGGGTCCGACTTGTTAATGACATTGAACTCGTGCCATGTTTAAAAAAACAGTGCTTGTGGGCCCCAGCACATGTGGAATGCGTTTGTGGAGGCCCTGGAAAATTAATCACTTATTGCAATACATACTTTTATTAGATTCCTCGAAATGGTAAGTAAAGATGGACATCAAATTGCATTCCCCGTCATTAGTTAATAGCTTCCTATAAAAACATCATCTAGGAGCGCATAACATTTTATCAATAAGGCACATCCAGAGAAATAATAATTTCAGTGCCCGTACCAGATGTGCGTTGTGGGTTCGCTATTTTTGGCAAGATCACTAAAATGGGAACAGCTATAAAGCTTACGATCGGGTGCGATATTTTATGCAAATGGCTAACATCGGCTTAGACCTAATCCCAAAAGTAATCGCCGAGTCAATTTGATAGCACGTCAGGTTTATGAGCTGAATCAAGCGGCAGCTCTGCTGGGAGTGTTTGCCACCGTTTTGGACACAGGGAGCAATGTTCCGGGCGGGGTATTAAAAATGCAAATCTTGTTCCGCAGGTAGGCAGCAGCAAGTGCAATAAATTCAATCCGATATCGGTGCGATGAGGATAAATCGCAAACCAAATGGATGATTTGGAGCTCATCAGTAGACTGTCTGGTAACTGGCCAAAAACATATGGCAGATCCAGTTTAGATTCGTTTCAAAAGTAGGTTAATGATGAATTAGTGTCATGTAGGTCAAACTGAGATCCTACGAGATTCAATGTTCGAACGACAGGAAACTCTGTCTTAATCCATTAAAAGCAGAACATTTTCAAGAGCTACATTAAACCACCGTTCTCAATAATTATGATAAATAACCAATTGTAGTTTTGGCGGGGTAATTTACTCTATTTGCTGCCACATCAACAAAGTCCACCCATACAACGACTTGTAAGAGATGCAAAAACAGGCCAAAGTAAACGAACTTGACACGGAGAGTCTTCGGAACGAATTTCGTACCACTGTCACTGAACCATGTTGGTCGCTACGTTTCCTCTCTGATCCCATTAATCCGTTTTTTCTTGGCTGGTTTACCTGACGAAGGACAAAATGAGAAAAAATCAGAAAACGCGAACTGTGCTCTGACTTCTTGTAGCCATCTTGGTCTGTTTGATCCATCTTTTTGAATGAACGAAATGTCCCGTTGTCAGCACTCTTTCTGAGCGGGCGTTAAGACTCGTTAAGCCGCCGGACGCATCGTGTCGCCTACGCCTTAAGTTAATTAAGGACGATTTCACTCCGAAGACAATATGGAGAAAGACTGGTGGCGCTGCTTGTGATCCGCCTGTGGTTACTCTTTGCCGTGGCTGTCAGGCACTTGGTTCAGTGAACCCACCGAAGTGTCACAGATGTTTTGTTACATCGCTCTGCTTGCGTCCTCTTTCCGATGCTGTTTGTCCCATTTCCAGACGCTGATGCCATTCTTGAAACCAAAGTATCAACTACTTCATTGTGGGCTCAGCTTGAGGCGTATCCCGTAAAGGGAGTTGTCACTGTCTGAGACATCCTGCACGGATGAAGTCAGGGTGTCATCATCACCTCAGTCTGCGATACACATTACGTTGGTAACACCGTGTCCATGCCTTCCCTTTACTCTAATTGTTCGTCGTTGACCCCCACACCGTTCCACGTAGATCTCCCAGAAATCGCCTATCGTCCTGTCTGGTAATGAGACTCATTCATCTTCGACCACCTTTTGCACCAGTCTAGGAACATGAACCGGTGTCCACAACAGCAAGCCATTGGCGATCCTACAAGGTGTGGGTTGCCACCATTCGACGCAAAACGTTTCGCAAAATGTGTGCCAATCTGGGCCGGTCATTGCGTTCGGGTACCGTACGCGGCAATGACACTCACTATTTGACAACGCCGCACCCAAGCCTACGCAATAATGGAGGCCGCCATCGGCAACGAAGGTCGATTCTTTCGCGCACTTTGCATTCGCGATCAAGCGTAATGACTGAAATTACTTTACGACCAGATTAGGTGCAACTTTGGTACGCGGTTTTGCACTTTGCATGTGTAGACCTCTGACTTCCACAAGGGAGTGCCGATCGTAAGAAGGCTAGACGATCACTCGATGGACGATCGATTATCGCCTCCGGATTCCGGTGGACCAACATGACCGAACAACGAGCGTCACAAAATACGTTTATCACCATCTAAAACAACTCTTCAGATCTGTTCTTCGATAGCGAAGTAGCGCATAGGCACTCGATCGCAAGTAAAAGGAGGAAAACAGCAAAGATTGAATCAATCAGACGACAGTTTTATTAATTGCTTATCATAAAGAATGCATATTTATTGAACCGACCGATCATGGCGAAGGCAAGTGCATTGTGGTCCCGATTACTGTGGAGGTGTTCGATACTTGTTTTGGGTAGGCTAGTCTAGACTGCAGCAAGCCTGGAAGGATCTTGCATTACCGACCCCTTTGAGTAAATTTATGTTCGATCGGTGAGGTTTATGAGTGTTTTAGGTACAAACGTTTGTTCTTCTCTACGTGCCACTGTTATTTGTGGAAGATGTTGATGCTTATCATTAAACGGTAGTTTATGACCGGTTCTTTCATATCTTTGAGTGGTCAGCACACGTTACCTTCAACGTTATGGAACTGTGTTACCACTCGAACCTCGGTAGGTGCAATCATTAACCATCGCCATTTCTGAATAACGATTATTTGAAAAAATATCAATAACATCTTTGGGATAGCAATCCGTAGTCAAGTTCGATTGACAATCAACAAATTTCAACTTTTCTATTTCGGACTGACCGAGGTATCTAAAATCGAAAATCAATCCCTCGGGTTGGCCCCGAGACCACAAACATAAAATAAATGACAGCCAAATATGCTGCTGTTGTTGTCCTCATCCAGCTTTCCATGATACAGCGCAATGTATTGTTCTTTCACGGCCATGACAGTCTGACACAGATTCTATGAGATCATTATTAGAAAGCCTTAACGAGCGAGCGGAAAAGGATTAGCTGAAAATGATCGTGGACTCAAGACATTCCTTTCGAGCCACATGTCTCGAAGCCATCAAAAGTAACACCATTAATCAAACAAATTAGTTCCAATGCGTCAACGCACAGGTGATAGGGAGTGTCGTTGGTCGGGGCGTTGAGAGAGATCAAATTGGCAGAAATAGTTGACCCATCCGCGTGGCCTCTCACCGAACGTGCTAATGAAGTATGTGAAGGTGAACCAGTACCAGTGAGACGTCAGACATCGACCGCTTGTTTGTTCAAACTTCAAATCTTTATCGTCTAACTCTTGCCTGGGTGTAATGGGTGTACCATCAACCATTGGGCTCGTTTTACTAATCGTAAGTATAAACTTGACTTGTAAGGAAGACTTGTTGGATTATACGAAGAATACTCGAAGCATTACCATAAGAATGGCCGTATAATGGTATCATTGGAGAACCATTAATGCATAACTTCCAACAGTTTATGATTTTTCACTACCACAAGATTTTCACTGAGAGAAGTTTGGTCCGCTTAACGTAGCAAACTATCGATGGTTTTCAAACCAGTTAGACGTAACAGAGCGCCTAGTGAATTCGCCATCGCTACTGGCTCCAGGTTTAATGTCAAAGGTGACAGCAAGGTTATTGGCCAATAAACTCCCTTTCGCGGAACGCCATCTCGGAGCGGATGAGCTGAGATTAAGTTAAGATAATCGCCCCTTCCCCTTAGCACCGATAATAGCAACGAAGAAACTTTTCAACGTCCAAAGAGTACCTGTTCCGAATTCCATTCCTGTGAAACGAACAGGCCTAACTTGACGATGATTTTAATTATCATCATCATCGTCACTATCTGACTACCGCTGATTCCGTTGATTTTATGGGTTGTGGCACAAGCCTGGTAATAGTCCGCTCATGTCCTAGGACTACCAGATGGCTCACCTTATCCAGAAGTGACGTCTAATCAGAGGTAAGCTTAACGTAATTGTAACAATTTTACCAACGTCGACAGAGTCCGGTATTTAGATATGCAGGCAAAATGAGGTTTTAAGCAATGCCTAGCGGGAATCTAGCATGCCCATTGGTCCAGCAACAGTTGGTGGTAGGTTTTCGTTTGATGGGATCTGGATCCACAAATTCGCACCCGTCCAGTCCAAGTGATTGAAGCCCTGGCTAAGCCCCGATCTTGGTACATCTTGCTTGCCATCCAGCGTTGGGTTTCCTTCGAGAGATCACCCCAACCAATGGAGCATTGACGTCGCTGGGCGAACCTAATTGGTAATGGCCCGTTGTGGTTAGCGGGGAAGTAATTAGGACTGGTGTTAACTTCACGGCACGTCTCGAGTTACGGCGATGTCCGCAGATGAAGTACAACTTATCGTTTTTTGTCCGATGTCTTCCTTGGTGATTAGAGCAGCAAAAGGAGACGATTAGCGGTACATCGCGAGGGGGAAAACCCCTATTATGCCATCAACAACCGGTGGGTGGATGTTCATTTATTTCTGTACTAAACAATTATCATCATTGCAGAGAGACGGCTCTGCAGTTTCACGCGGAGACAAGATTTACGTTTATAGGAATGCAAGCGATTTATTTGCATTTAATAATACGCTGCATTTAGTGTAGGCATATGCGTCCACGCACATGCGACTTGATTGGTTGACGATCTGTTTGAATGGAGAACATTAAAAACCAATCTCGAGAAACAGGACTTACAATCGGTCGCTTTCAAGCGTAACTGAGCTTTGTTTATAGTATCTTTACTACTTTGAATCGTTTATTTTTAAAGCCCCGGCAATAATGACTAGCGAAATGTTACGGGACAAGTCCTTTAAATTCTACTCCCACTTATTTCTAGTGACGACCCATTGAAGTACTGCCAACCCTACACAATTCTGTGCGAAATAACGCAATAAGGAACTCATTGACCACGGTACTGAAGATCCAGCGTAGCCTGTTTAGAACTTTGGTATCAAACGACGCCTCTCTTATGCCCATCAAAAACTGTAAAATATGTGCGTGGTCAGGGTGTTCTCAACAATGTCGGCAACTTCCTGTAACATAAACAGAGATCGCTATCGATGAAGGTCTCGTTGGTATCGAGACTCTCCGAACTGACATGAACTCGTGAACCTACGACGCGACACGAACCGTACAAAGCTTTCAACGACTCGTTCCAGTTAAATAGAAGAGTTTCATTTTTTGCTTCTCACTTCTCACTGCAAGGATGACAGGTCGATAAAAATGCATCGTAGGCTTGAAATCATGGTGAGTCCGATCGATTGATGATGACGTTCAACGGGCGTGCGCCGTAACCATTTTTCACCGAGCGTGGTCCAAAGAATGCATTTATGATTCTTCAAGTGGTAATATAAATCGCAGACCCAAGAGCGGTCCTTCACAACACAAAGCCTATTGAAATTGGTCCGGCAGACCAAGCAAGGACTCTCTCCTCTCTGCTCTTCTTTTTAAGAGGCGGATAATTGAAAAAATATCAGCAAGAAATATTGATCGCAATTCCTTTCCGAGTATTTGATTGGATGCGATGATGAAACGATTGGATGTTCTACGTCCGGTGCATTAATGATGAAAAATTACCCCGAGAACGCATAATTGTGATGCATCTGTGAAGTTACCCGACACTACATTTGTGGTAGGGTTTCTGGTGAATGAACGTTTCATCTTGAACAGACTGTAAGTTGAAGGCATCGTGGAAAATTTTCATAGTTTAATCGGAAACATCGGAACGACAAATTAACTGAAGAAATAACATGTTTTAGCAACAATACGGCATGATTTGGTATCGTTCATGTTTTGGACGTTAATAATGGACGCTCAAAAATTATTTTAGTTACAAAATGAGGGGAGTCATCTTAGTCAAGTTTATTCCGCGTTTGATAATATTTGGTTTTCTTATTGATTCTAAGATAATAAACATTATACGAACTATTCACTCATATTCATTCATAAGAGCTACCGAGGTGGATAGCAAATCAGGTCTCGAAAGGCGCCAGTCTGAACTCTAAGGTTGGTATATCAAACGAGGCAGATTCTTTAGGTACTACTAAGTCATAATAAAATCAATACAAAAGTTTTCACTCCATACTACACAGTCGCACGGTTCTACGTCGTTCTTGCTATGTTTGTTACAGTTTTTCGACCATTGTTGAATACCATTATGACATACCTCCTATCAATGCAGACTTCCTGTAACTCTTATTTTTTGTATACTCACCATTGCCGGTTCATTACCATTCGGCAAGGTCAGAGGCAGAATGTTGACACGCGTATCACTTGCATGTTCAAGCGCATCGAGAAATGATCTGCTAATACGAAAGGTTTCGCAAAGATGGCTTGTGGCTTCCTGGGGGCTGGATCACACTACAAGTACCGGGAAGCCGTTCCGATGAAGCTGTTAGCATTAAGATGTTGTAAGCATGAAACTGCACCATTGAACATGCACTGTAGCTGACTGCCGGTTTGCAAACGGTACACGATAAACATATGCATGGTGGGAAACGATGACGAGCGTTGAATACGATCGACTGCATTGCAGTGCAGTTGCTGCTGGATGTGGCATGGGTATAGTACTTCCAAGTCACGTCCTGAGAAGGTGTGCAAAAACGAACGGGACTCTCGTTGCGGTCACCGCAGACTGGGGAGGCTTCAGGATGATTGTGTTCGTAGCTCTCAGGTTTATCAATTTTTCTCACGAAAAAGAAACCAGTTCGAAATTTGAAACTAACCTTCTATCGATTGAGGTGAAGGAGAGAAAATTAGAGAGACATCTTGTGTAAGTGGAAAACATCAACGCAGCTGTGGCGTGCATGTTGTCTATTGCGTTGGTATATCAGCAATATATTGCAAAAGCCGGTGGCTTACCGTCATTTTACATTACTTATCGAAGGACTCCAGCTCGGCACGTTTCATCGATCGATCGCAGCTGAGTTTGCAAGAATGACTCATCGAAACCAGGTTCAAGACAACAACGCCACCATACATTGGAATATCATTTTCGCTTGCAAACTGGAAGTTGGGCTCATGTCATGTTGAGCTTCTGCTGTGCGCCATACAAAAGCGCAAGTGCAGTATGGCAAAAAAGCATCTTTCATGATCATTGTCGGTTTTGTATTTCCACTTACTTCACGGCACGAAGCCACTCGCAACCGGAACAGCAAGCACATCCAAGCTACCGCCACATGTTTATACAGAATACCGAGAGGAACAACAACACAAACTTGTGGCCATTTATTAATCCATTCGTATACAACAGCACCGGTTACGAGACACGAAATTATTTCATTCGTTTTTAATAAAAGGAGCCGCCAAGTAACGGCATAACGGTGCATGTCGATGGCGATTAATAAGATTGTTAGCTCTCGACAAGCGATATTAGTTTTACAGTTGTCGAATGAGTAAAAACAACAGATAAACATAACGTAAACTAAACCATTGACCACCTTCTTTGTACACTTTTACTAAGTTCTACAATACAACAATTAAGAGATTAAAGACATACAGTGACATGTGGATTGAAAATTTCATCAATTTTGTGGATTACGATGGAAAAAATGGAAATCACCTTAACATATGGAAATGACACTTCCAAAGTGAATTGTAATGTCCATACAATTCTCCAATGATGTAATAGAACACCAGTCAAAATATTTGAAACCACTACTTCCTATATCAGAAGTGACTAAGTGACAGTTAAGTGAGCGATCAATTAATAAAATTTTCTTAAAGCAAGATTTAATATCTCAAAAGAGCAACATTATTGTACCCAAGATTTGCATAATTGCAAATCGTGTTTGTAAGATGACTTCGTTGTAGTATACTACTAAATTGAGCGATTAATTTATAAACCTTAATAGAAACAGCAAAAAAGGTCCAAATCAAACTCTAGATCCCGGTTACAGCCAAATGATCAATGAACCTGAATCATAAATAATACCTAATGCCGCTTTGTCTGTAGTTCGCATATGTTGTTGATAAATATTCGCGAAATAATCACCGAAATATGCAAAACTAGTGTGAACGGCATTTTTGATCACCGGAAGCTGCCGTGGCTTTCTGCCGTTCCTAATGAACACATCGACGGACATTTAATCGATAACAACCGGAACGACCATTTGTTGGACATTCCCGGTATCGGTCCTATCAAGTTTAGCGTTCGCGCTCTCTGGTGGTTAAGTAAACAGTCCTCCCAGATTCGCCCGATGCTACGAAGAAGTTTTACAGGAAATAAATCCATCTCTTCCGTCCAATCAAAGGTCCGAAATCCGATTCATTAGGCACACCGGCCAACTTTTCGTGTTGCGAAACTCGCAGAGCGTTCCATTTTTGATTTTGTTCCATCTTCGGGCTTTGGGACTGCATCTTTGGGCTTTCGTAAACGACCATAGTTGATACCATCCCTAATAAATTCGAGTTCGGGTTATGTCCGGTCGGCCGTAAATTACTGGTTGGGCGTGCAGCGCCAAAATACATTTCTTCTTATTTCTCTTCCTGCGCCGGATACGGATGATCTACGGTCATAAAGCTACAATTATCTCCAAACACACCATCCCATCGAATCGCTGGATCCGAGCGAGGACCTAACGAAGAAACCTTCAGTAATGAGACCTCAAAGACCGATCGACCGTAGGGGAATTAACCGAGAAAAGAAAGTGTCAATCCGCGGACGCGTGTGTCAGTTCAATCAAGCGAAAGGCTTCTGGGAAAATTACGCACTTATATGAAAACAGAAGATCAGCCGTAGGTTACGTCAACTAACAATGAATTAGTCGAAACAACAATTGAAATTATAAATACGGCCCGGTCCGTTCCTCTAAGATTAAAAAAAAAAAACAATTGAAATTATGGCCACGAAAGTGGCGAAAGTCCAACAGGAAGATGAAAAAGGAAGGGATCAAAAACGCCTGTTTGGCCCGATCGATTTCTGATGTAAATGTCACACGTGGCTGTCAAAGGGTCAGAGTGAATGCCAGACGATTTCACTTTCATCACATACGTCATCTACGGTCAAATTGGTTGATGGAACCTTTTCATTTTCTAATAATAGCTATGCAAACGAACCTAGTGTTTACATTTTCCACGTTGTGTTTGGATGTCATCGTTCACATTAATTTAAAGGGTGTTACTGTCCAAAATTGGTCAAACAAAAAAGTTTGTAAATCTGTCAAATATTTTATTACAAAATCAAGTAATGTTTCTTTTGAAACCTCATTTTATACATAATATGTAAAAACATATCATTCTGGGAGTTCTGGCGTGTTGGCACGGTTCATGTTTTTGAGCATCACCAGGACGTTGTTTGCGGCATACCACTCCATGGCGTTTTTCCCATAATTACAAGATGCTAAATCTATCCAAAACAGAAAAGAACATTTGTACTTTGTTAGGAAAGGAAAAATACGTTTATTTAGACACTCTCGGACATACATTTCTTGGTTGCTGGCCCCGATCGCGATGTAAATGCCACTTTTTAAACCACAGGCACAGATAGCCTGCCTTTGCGAATTTCAACAGTTTTATATTCTTGCAAACCTCTCCCACCTTTGCTCTTCCAGTTGCCGTATAGTACTCCTGTTCAGGAAGCTGTTTAAAGTGTGTCTTGCCGTAGGTTTCACCATCTTGCAGTACTCAGAAAATTTGCAGTCACTACTTTCTTGTAGGTAGCCAGACTGGCACGTTTTTCAGCTCGATGCACGGTTGGAGACGATACTTCCAACTTGCTTGCGACATCTCGGACGGAGAGTATGGTATTCCGCTTGAAACAACTAGTCACTCGTTTCGTCGTTTTTGCGGTCTCCTGGTTCCGACTTCCACCTGATGCAGTCTTTCTGACTGTCGTCAAACTATCTCTTAATACTTTCAATACATTGGTGACCATTGATTTGACCACATTCAACAATTTCGCTAACTTGGCACACGAGTAGTTTAGATTTTCGCGCTGACGGTGCAAGATCTTAATACGATGCTCCTCTTGTTTCAACGCCATTTCCATAAATGAAGGGCATATGACTTAATCGAATAATATGTATAACGAATAATATAAAACACACACATCTTTAAAATGAGATGTGTACAGGATTTTTTAATGCACTATGAAAAGTATTGCGTCAAGTTGAAGTTGACCAATTTTTGACAGTAACACCCTTTACTAGCAGCAACGATGACTGGTTCGTATCGATATTGACTTCATGCAGCTAAAAAAATTATTCAAACCGTTCGCAAACCAAAAGATAACGACCAAATAACAATTAGGTTTATTGCTTCAGTTTTATCTTCAAGACCGTACGTTTCCCGAACAAAATTGTCTAAAACATAATGTAGAAATTGTCTCCAACGAAACATCACTCTGCTATCAGCGGGTTGGCTTTTATGATGGCGGCTGAATTACGACCGGTTTAATTGAACATATGCGCTAGTGTTTTAACCTCTTTGCTTTTTTACTCTTTAATCCGAAAAGTCCTAATGTCCGCGACAGAACATGTGCTTGCAGATTCTGTTCATTTTACCGTTCTTCTAGTTCACTTCATTCGGAATTGCTTCAACTGTCAAAGAAATTTTTCCGCCTTTTAGCAAATTCATCCTGCTTATTAAGAGTAATATTTTCTTGTAGAATTGTGCCTTTGTTGCTTGTTGTGCTTCGATAATTTATGGAAAGTCTCAACCGGCTATCAGAGGAAAACTGATATAAGCGGCATAACTTTCAACCGATGTTGGAGATACATTAATTTGATTTTTGCGTCTCGTTTGGTGTAAAAATCACATGTGCCACCGTTTTGTCGCCAATCGCTATGACGCATTGGCCCGACAGAATTTCAACGCCATGACGCCAATGCTTGGTGCCAATTACGAAATTTTGACATATTTTCCTGTCAACCGAGCCTGTTGGGGGCTAGAACCAAACGAAAGGATCCCAGATGGTAGCAATCGTATCGTGCCGTACACATGATGCATTCCATAATGGAGTGGTTCACAAAATTGTGCTGCTATCCAAACTAAGGTTTTCCCTTGATGACGCTTTCTTTTAAAATTGTTTGCAAAAAGTTTACTTGATCATCAGTTCGCTAATTCGATGGGTAATGTTGAACATCCTCCGGAAGACCACCGGAGCTGCGGAAAACGGCGTCGAAGTTAATACACAACACACGGTTAAGACTCAGTTAATTCCCACTGAAATAATTAAATGAACCAATTAATGCTCGGCGGTAGGTCCACGATCCTACTATGTGGACGTATGTATGGTTGGTGTCCGAGTGTACATTCCGAGTGAGAACATTACTCCAGTTCTCCAGACAACCTCAAACCAAGATCTGGAGTTCAGGTACATGGTCTAAGAGAACACCAATGCTTCCAGCGACGAAGCAGGTTGCAGACCACCGTGGAGACCAATGATGAATTGGAAACATCTTGTTGCAAGGAGTAACGTAGACTAGTTCCTAGTTACATGGAGGAAGGCTTCTGCCATTCTAGGTCTCAGCAGGAGATTAACAAACCTGCACGGCGAGGCATGCGAACTAAAGACAGGATGGTGTGTATTAATTACTCATGAGCTCTGAAGGCCACAATGGCAGCCTGCTGATAGTAGTCCAGATCTGCGTCTAAAGTGTATGCGTACGAAATGGTAACTGGTATCGATATCTGCACCCCATCGGATTCGCTGTTTTACGAGGCATTTCTCTTACCATCCGTGGTGACAGGTCATTAGCACAAGATTCAGATAAGGTAAGAGTTATGAACATGCGAACTAATGCAAATACCAAATGAAATCCAAGACGAGTTCTTTTCAACCTCTAATGGCCTGCAATATTCCGTGACAGGTGGTAAACATATTATAGCTTCACTGGGCAGTCACTTCCCAAATCTATGACTCTACGCCGGCAAACCAGTATCGTGAAGTTCTCAGCTTAACCAGTATCGTGAAGAAGTAAATACTCAGCTTGTCATCGGGATAATTAGCGATTAATTTGTAATTCCGCTGCTAGACCAGCAGAGGCACACAAGTTACACTCACGACTCTTTACCGGAAGTAATCGAGAAGTCAAATTAAAACCCAGCGCCGCCATAGCTCGAGCAGCTTTCTCACGACAGCACCTGGGTTTGAATAAATGGAATTATTTCACCGGCATATGTTATAGTCGACATGCGAGTTTCTTATCTGCTCGGGATAGGATTCCCAGACCGCCTTGGTCCACTTACCGTATTTTTCCGTGTATACCGCGCACCCGTGTATAACGCGCACCCATATTTTAAGAGAAAAAAAATGGAAAAAAAGTTTTTATCATACATATTTCAGATATCCAACAAATGCGTTAAAAAAATTCTGACAATTTTGTATTTACGCGAAACAATTAAGCGAAACTGTAAACGAAACTGTTTACATTCGACCAAACATGGCTTTTCGACGTCCAAACCTTCTAGGCCCTCTGAAAAAATGTTTGAACCATTGATAAGCGCTGTTTTTAGTGTTAATAGCATCAGCATAAGCTACAGTCAACATTTAAATTTCGTCCGAGCTTTTAATTTCGTTTTTTACACAAACTTTGATACAAATTCTTTGTCATCAATTTTTCGGAATAAACAAAAATCACCGATGGGCCAAGACACGCGCATAGTAATACAGTTATTTAAAATTTACTAATTACTCAAAATGGCCGAAAGTTTCACCATAAGTGAGTGACATAAATAGCAACCTAACGCCGAGAAAATCGAACATACGTAACCCGAGTAAATAAAAAATTGTTAGAACTTTTTGAACGCACCTCGTATTATTCTAAATATTCTAAAGTAGACTAAAGATAAAATGCGTATACATTGCAAAAGACATACTAGTATTTTATATTTCATAATAATCTTCAAACTCAGATTCACTGCTGTCTGAAAAATTGATATTCTCTAATTGCTCTTCAATGTACTCCTCATTGTCAACCTCTGAAGAGTTCTCATAAATTGCGACATCTTCAGATCCATCCATAGCGTTGCTGATGCCACATTTTTTAAATGATTTCACAACAACTTCTGTTTTAACTCCCTGCCATGACTTAATGACGATGTTGTATGGATAATTATATTTCTAACAAATGTTTCATTTCATAATTTATTCAATAATACCATCAAATATGTACCTAAAAGGGCACATTTGTATGATTAGAGGAGACAAAATGTTTACTCCCCTTGTATAACGCGCACCCAGTTTTTAGAGCTCAAAAAATTGGGGAAAAGGTGCGCGTTATACACGGAAAAATACGGTAACTTGCGCGTTACAGCGTTACCCGCACCGGGGATCGCCTGATGCTTATATAAATTATGATGATATGAATGATGATATAAATTATGTGATGTTTACGACTTAATTGAAATGTTTTCTGCGGAGCGCAGCGAAATAGACAAACATTGGCACGCAAGTCCCGCATGAATGGGTAGGAAATTTAACAGCTTCACTTTTCTCCCCGATTCCGGAAGCATAACTCTCTGCATTTCTCAGCTACAGCTCGATCGCATGTTTACGAGCTACCAACATGCAAAGAAACATGAATCTGCCCATATGGTTTTGCAGCAGAATGGGTTTCTTGCAAAAGGTAGAACAAGGTGATGGCTTCCGGTGGCTGAAGATTAATACACCATTAAATATATTGAGTTTTTTATGCTAACAAACCTACGACAGTGAGTGTTGAGCTCGTGATGTGATGAAAATGTCCAATCTGGATCCTATTTTGTCTATGTAAGAAATATTAAGTTACTCGTGGGAAAAGCTTCTTTCAGTGATCGATAGCTATCGAGCCAACAATAAAAAATATTCCATTTTGTTTTTACCACCACATGGAGCGTCGACAGAATCAACACTTTCTTAACAGGTCATTAAACAACAAGATGAGCGAGCAGCATATATCGTACCTGGAAAGAAATAGGAAATAAAACCCCAATTAATGGCTTCGTCTACTTCGTACAATAAATTATTTTTCAATATTCAATAAATATTATTTCATTATTCGCTTCGTAAATAAGTTCATTCTATGTCATAGCAAAGTTAAAGATCGCCTGGAACAGTGCGAGAAACACGAATTGGTGAGGAAGGTATCCCATTTCCCTGGAAAAGGTGGCCTGGCTTTGAGAGTTGTATTCCAATTTTTATTTTTTAAAGCTACAAGCTTTACGTATTTTTAAAGCTCCAAAAATAGAAGCATACCTTACGATCGAAGACACTTCGAAGTCCGTTTTCTCGTGAATTATGAAACAAACAACTAATATTTGATGCAACATAAAATTGGTTGTATAAAGGCCGGTCCAGACGTAACGATTTGTCGCTGCGGTTTGTCTGTGCAATCGCATCGCACAGACAAATCGTAAACTGAATAAACTTTTTGCTGCTGTGTTATGTTTAATAATGTTACTCATTAATTTTATATTTTAATAATTCTTTAAAAGCAGACTATTAAACACTGAAATAAGTAACATTACTTTACGAACCTTTAGAAATAATCGTACCGTATCATCAACCGTAAATCAGATAGTATAATAAATTAAGGGTGTTGTTAACTGTTGAATTGTAATCAATTATTAACTCTAATTAAAAAATTTATATTTTGTTTTTCTTAGCAGAACGGACTGTTGCCCATTCTTTAATTATCACCAGAAGTATTTCAAACACGATGAACAAAAACTATAAATCATTAGCGATCCCTTCAGTCATATATACTTGCCACTCTTGCCGTGAAGTAACTTACTCACCTCGTTATGAGTCATTGAGGTGATCGGTACGGCGTGTTTCAGACCGCGATAAAATTCATCACTCTGACGCGCTGAAATGTACAATAAATGTGCTGCAGTCAAAGGACCACCCGGACGGTGTACGATTGAAAATCCCCAACACGAACATCGTACGAAACACAAGCTGAGCTTTTTCGATTTAGCAAGATTTGAGATTCGAGTACTAGAAGATCGAATGTGGGCTGAAACAAACCAATGGCAGAGCATCAGAAGCATTTACATTCTGTGGTATATCGTGCCAATGGCAGCTATATCTCAATCTCATGTGGTGACCACCTCGGTGTCGTGTCTTTACTCAATTAACCGCTACATCCGACCCCGTAGAATCTCGCCAGCCAAATAAATTACAAACGTACCGTGCAGCAGTCTTAGGAATCGAATGTACCCGATCCTGGAAATCATGTAACGAAAGGTACAAACCTTCATACAGTTCAGAACTGTTTACATACTTTGTATGACTAAATTAGCAGCAAAAGCCAAATTTCTTACGCTTCCCACGCAATTTGATGAAATTTTTTAAAAGATAAAATTAAGTTAGCACGGTACCTATACTTGGCGAGTAGCCAAGCTCGACCAAGGCTTGTCGATGTTGAAGCTGTCGACTGGAGATTAAGAAGCTGAAGTTACTGTCACTCCCGATCGGATCGATGTAAAGTTAACGAATTGTCGCCAGGAATACGGATCACTAGCAGAAGCAATGTGCGAATTAAGGCACCGTGACACACACACGCTACTGGCTGCTGAGCTTTTATGTTTTTGTTAATAAAATAGTCAAGCCGCAGTCGTTTCGCAGTTGTCCGTTCCAGTGGAAGATCGATAGTTTGGCGTCACGCAACGGTGTCAGTAAAATAGTATCATGCGGAGTTGGCTCGTATAGAGCACCTGCTTATATACACACTTATTTGAACTGCCATTCCTAAATTCACAACTACCTTACCTATATTAGTTACTTACTTTGATTATTGGTTAGAGAGAGGTAAATTAATATATTCTATATCGTTCCATTAAGATTATATTGAACATAAATGTAAAGTCTCATTGATATAAAGTGTTGTCGAAAATTAAACTTTCATTTCATAAAAAAAGGAAAGCGCCTATTAAAACATGCAAATCAATGACTGTCGTTCTCTCAGGTCGTTGCTTAAACCGAAAAGCATCAGTATAACCCGTTCGATATAGCGTCATGCTGCGTTAGGTTGGTTTCTCAATGAATTTTCGATGAAAGGACTTCGATACGGAGAAGAATCACAAAAGATTAAAACATCTTCACAAAAGTTAGCCGGGATCAAAAATGCATGACTCTCACGTTCGTGGCGAAATGTCTCATTAACGTTCGAAACAAGTGCCAAAAAGGCCATTTTCTCACATCACGCCTCAGGACACGCAGGAAATTAGTTTGGCCGTACTTAATTATGTTGCTCACTGCTTCAGGCGGTGACCTGTGTTATCATCATGAAGAAGTACCAATCAATCCTTTCTCGTTCATGATCATTGGCGATTTCACCCCACAAAAGATGGGCGTCATCAGGCAAGGCAATTATACCCACAGAAAAAGGACAACTTTCAATACAATCTCAATTTGACTTCTCATTTTTTAATTCACCCCGTGGAAAATACAGACGAGGAATGTTTCTCACGGTAGCGATTTAAGTATGACAATCGTAGAGAAACGACGCCGTTGCGCTGAACTCATCTCCTGTTCGGATTCGCGAACATTGATCGACATTGGACTCACAGTCACCGATCATCAGCACCTCCTGGAGTGATCTTCCAGGAGCAATTAATTTCGCACGACACGAAGACAGACAGCAGCGAACAGTGAAAAAGAATGAATGTCCTTCGCAAGGTGCGAACGTCGAGAAACTGCAAAATAATGTCTAAAGAGCATAAAAAAACGCGATCGATTGTCCGATTAAAAGTCGATTGTTTTTACATTGAGCATAACACCGAAAAAGCTTAAGGTAGATACCGCCCTTCGACGGTCGTGACTTCGTCCCTCTCTTGAGCGATTACTCAATTAATCAACCGAGGTTAAGTAGTTCCGCTGCCACACATTGTTCTTATATTTCATCTTCATCTCAATAACCACAGTCTTCCATCATAAAGACAAGGAGTTCCCAACGACGAATACCAGTCTTGGTCTCGATCCGACTCGGATCGCACTTGAATCTTTGCCCATCACAGGATGAATTCGTAAAACGATATATCTTCGAGGTCAACGTGAGACAAAAATGGTTATGTGGTTATGATTTATAGGCACCGATAGTGGTGTACCACTCGGTCAATCGAGTGGCCTTTCCCCATAGCGTTATTTTTTCTGCACGCGAATGCTCTTCCGATCAAAGAGGCAATCTGATACAATATGTGAAACTAGTTTGTGGTATCCTTAAGCAAAGCAGTATGCATGTAAAATTCCTTTCCCGCGTCCACATAAGGATAAAGTGGGCGTAAATGGACGCCTCTTTACGCCTCTTGCGTAACCAAATCCAACTATGGCCATTGTGGACTGACAATGTAGTCGATCGTAAACCAGAGATCAAGACAGAACACATACTGAAAGAGCTATTCTGGGCCTGATGAAGCATAATGATCTACTATTTAGTCATACACCGGTGTCCTGCTCGTTTTAGTGTAGACAATGTCTTCAAACCTCTTTTAATATAACTAAATATTATACAGTGTAAATGTTTTAAATATACGCTACACTCAAAAGATTTGTATAAAACTTTATATTGGTAAACAAACAATGGATATTTTGTTGTGTATTAAATGCGCGTGATTAAGTTTATCAAAATGTAACGAAAAACGAGCACCAGAAACTCATTTAACAATCAATGCTCACGAGGGTATCGAACGATGATCAGTGCCAGACCTACTATTAACAAAATCACACTCTCTGCAGCGCGGCGTGCAGCGCCTTTGTCATCAATTCATTTAATTTTATCACCGCGTAAACGACGTTGCTGCTGCAACGGCCAACCCGACAGCATCTTTTGCTACAACAAATCACCCCACCTTAATGATGGTGGTGGAGCTTTATGCTCCCTGACACTTGGTGCAACCGGAACCGCCTCACGAAACTGAGTCCTTATTATCTTCGCACATACTAAACGAAAGTGACATCGTCTCGATGTCCTTCGCCTTCGTTGTGGCGTAGCAAATTGACGGCCAACTTAACTCTAAAGGGGCAATGTAGGGCATATCAATCCCTAACAGGAGGTCTTTGATTGGTTTCTCTTATTTTTGCTTTTTTTTGCTATCTTATTAATTACTTTATTTGTTACCACAAACACTCTGAAATGCTTCGATAGATGATGCCAGTTAAATGATAAATCACCAAATGGATTGACGAGTTTGATGCCGTTGCCACAAACGTGCTCTGGGCCACTTTGTGCCATACTGTACTTGATATCGGCAACGTACCATAGTCGGCCAACAGGCCTTTGGTTGTCCAACTACTTTGCGTCCTTCATGTCTTTCCTTCATGACTTTGTCCCAAATGAGATGAAGAAAGCGGCATAACTGAAAAGGCTCAAGTCCAGAAGACGGGGTAAATTGTTGGAACCAATTTCAATGACGAATCGAAACTCTTCGCAGTAGATAGTAGCAAAACTTAATCACTGACAGTGGGCACCAGGCGAAGACTTCTCGCCAGATGGCGCCAGTTACAGCGTTCGTTATCGCTACGAAATCGATAGGTTGACTCTAGAGTCAGCAGATTTTGGTCAAGAGCCCCAGCGTTCGAAATGGCTCAACGTTACATCTGTACATGGATCGGGAAGGCAACAGCGTGATTACACATAATGATCTCGAATGAACGCAGGAGGATCGCTTAATCACGTACACGTCAGGTTAAGTGACCAGTGACGAACACACAGGCAAGCAAGCTGGTAAACTCCCCAATTCCAGTACACTTGTGCACTGGACATCAAGAGGGAAAAGATTTTCACTTAACCATAAACGATAAAAACCAAGAAATTGACAGACAAGCAAAAAACTGCAAGACGCTTACCTTAGCGGAGTTAATTTCAAGAAGTTGTCGGCTCGCGGCACATTGCTTGACGCCAACCATCATTACCATCTGGAGGGTCGAACCGTATCAAATCAAACTCAACTATAAATAATATGAAGTATAAATTCTACTACTCACATTGGGTTTGTCATTATGTCTCTGTTAGATTAATATGTAATCTATATAACATGTTTTTAAATTTGTTAATGTGCTCTTTTAGAATTTATGAATCGTTCTATTTCTTAGTATTAGTAGTATTAGGCATGTTCGCCATCGATAGCATCAATTTTTTAAATGTTTTGCTTGAATCAATTACGAAGATTATTTGGTTAGGCTACGAAGATCTCCAAGGTGTCTAAGTATTATGCTGTATGGTAATTGAACGCGCTGAAATGAGCTAAATTAAAATGAGCTAACAAAATAAAGAAACAACTTTTTTGCTTTATTTTGTACGGCATACTTCAAACAATTTCGGCGGGTATCGCCAAGAATAAACTTTGCCAAGACTCTCGAAAAGATATTGCGAGTATTGAGAGAGCAAAAAGTCTATAACCTTAAAATTTCAGTCAGATGTGAAATGCGCACCTCGGTGAGTATAAAAAATAATACTGTCGTACGGGACTACAACATCCAACATTGCATTCCCCCAGAGTCTTCCAGGGAAGGAGACAAGATCAGGTCTTGACATATATGGAAGTCGTCCGCCCTTTTTCGTTCCGATCGCCGTTCCCGATTCATCTGCAGGGTCTTGGCGCACACCTCGAGGAAGTGCAATCCCACCTCGCATCTCTGCCGGCAAATTCAATGTCCCCAAGAGTGCCGTTGGGATACCGGGAGAAACCTTTTGTGTCAGAGACCTGTTATTACCTTTCGGTGTGTGATGGTTTTGTGAAAAGTATGTTGGCAGGGATTTGTGACACTTCTCGTACGGTATATTGCTCAGCACCTTGTTCCTTGTGTTTCCACCTTTCTCCTCACGTGCGATGAAATTCGTTTCCATTCTCGAAGAAATATGTGAGTAAACTGGGTCTTGTCTGCTTAAGAATGGCTTAAGTTGCGCGGCATAACGGTACATCGTCTAGTCCGTTAAATTCTGCGGAACAGCCCTTCACCGTACGTGATCTTAGTTGATCAGTTGATGGCAAAAATATTTAGAGACACAGTTAAAGCCAATGCATTTGTTGTGTTTAAAATATTCTCGTCTCATTTGAATTTGTTTGAAATGTTAATATTTTCTTGCCACGACGCGCAACAAAAGGCACGATGACGGCGTTTTGGACATAATTTATTGCATAGGATATAATCATAAATTTATTCCAACATCGTGAAACTTTTCATGCTGCCTGAAACCGAACGGAGTAGAAGCAATCTTTCCATCAAAATCCGGGCTATTAAACATTAATGGGCGAAAGTGGCCAAGTGCATCCTCCAAAAATTCCGTATCATCTTCACTCTGGTGCGCTTACTAAAAAACAACCTACTGTATCTGAATCGGACAAAACTTCAAATTCGAATGACAAAAAGCTCACAGACCACCTAAATGTGTTGCAAACTCTGCCCAAACCAGAGATTTCTGCTTTGGGCGAAGATTTCTGCTTTGGGCGAAGATTTCTAGCCGCGGTCCTACGACCTACGAGTTAACAAACGTCATAGGTAATGAGCGAAGTTTGCTTTGTACCAGATCGGTTTCAGTCTGGCCAGTACTACTTTTCCCAGCTTTGTCTCGCTAATCCTGGGTGTAAATATTTAGGAACCCCTTTTCACTACGCACCAAACCATATCTCCATTGGTATGAACGTTCGCTTGAGTGTTTCTGAAGAACGTTCGATAGTTTCACTTTGTAAACCCCACACAGCTGGGGCTTGACAAGTTGTATGCAAATTAGTTGTCAAAACCATTGAAATTGAATTGAATCGACGTTACGGACACGCTTTCATTTCTCGTGATTCGCGCGTGATATGAAGTCAGGACACGTTTCGTTGGGAAGGCCTTATGTTCAAAACCGAAACACGGATTACGAAGTTGAATAATACAAGTCCCGACTACAAGTAATCATACTTGCTTTTACAATTATGCACGAATCGGACACGGATTGTCCGTAGAGAACCATATTATTCGGGAACCATTCGCTTGGTTGCTCTACTTGGTTGTTCCATTGATTTTTTACTTTTCTTTCTGCTCTGCTTTTGTGGCGGCAGTGCATTCTGTTCGTGCGTTGGCGCGTTCACTGATCGTGCTTGAAGAAAGCAGATCATGAAGCCTTCGTTATTAAGACTTTTTTGCAGGCTACAATCCCTCCAGAAACCAGTGGGCGTTCACGTGGTGTTGATGGCTGAAAGAACGGTGGTTGTGTTTTCTGATTGAACCTTGCAGCAGAAGCGCTTAACGATTTTCGCAACGATTGTTAACGATTGCCAAAAGGCCGACTCAAAGGACCCACTCCAGATCTGAACGATGGCTAGTTTATGGAGTTTAAATTGTTCACTTTTCTCCGTTTCCGCTCGCTGTGTGTTGCGTGCTTAACGAGCCACCATTTAAAAGAAAAGTAATCGCGAATTAATATTACAAACGAGTCTGTCCGGCAAGAAAGTTTTGGTCACAGTAGTAAAATTTCTGAACGCAGTGGAACCATTTCGGACCCAGTTTTAGTATGTGAATTTCGAGACGTTAATGATGAATTTAATGCGCCATAGCGGGTTGCAAACTTCAAAAAAACTGCCATCAAAAATTGGAAGAGCGAAGCATGGTCACTACTTCATTTGGTGAACGTAGCACTTCTTCGCTCTTCCTTCCATGGGAACAACACTCATCTGATGTTCAAACTTCGTTGTTTTTTTCAGTTGCAACGTTTCAATTTATTCATTCTTTTACGGTTCCGAGTCTTAATTAGCTGCCCTTTTCTTGGTTTCATTTGGATCCTGCATTCGGGCGTGAAATGTGGAATAAAGTGAAAAAAAATTATCGCTTCATTATGGAGATGCAAAATTCTTTAAAAAACAGCTGTGGTCAGCCGTGGTCGTAGTCGGGCGTGCACTATTTGAAGTAAATGAATCGTAAACGTAACCACCACATTTTGGGGAAATACTGATTTTTTTTAAATTTTCACCGTGAATTAGTGAATCTTTTTATAAATATTACAATTGTCGTCGATTCGATCGTCGATTCTACAATGATTAGTTACGATCGAACCTCCAGTAAACCAAATGCAAATAAAACCACAGTAAATGATAATTTCAAATTTTGAGTCCCCAGCATTTGAACATGTCATAACAAATGTTGAACCAATCGAACCAACTGCTGGGTCCATTTGGTGTTAGTTGAAGGTTGACTGCAAAGTGAACTTAATCTGTGGCACGCTTTCCGTGGGCTGTGGCAATGTTTAGGAAGCTCGTTACCGTAACGAGGCGTTTCGTACAATTACGAAAGCTAACGAAATTATAATTTGTCCGTCAATCGCAGCACTACGCGAGCCCTTACTCCTTGTGCTTCCTCTTCCACCACCCAATCATGGGTAGAGTCGAAGCTATGTTAGAGCGAGCTGTGTGCGCTTTACTCAATCTTACATTTCGATTATTTGGAAATTGGGCAAATGTTACGAAGCGGCCGCCACTCTCAAAGTTGACAAGCACTTGTCGGACTCTGAGGATGGCACACCTGAAAAAAGTTGTTAATTATTAAGGTGGCTCTAAAACAGTGTTGCGTATTGGTCACAGTGAGCTAAAAAAAAGGCTGAACAAATTAAGCCAACAGGTAGAAATCTCACCAAAGTCGACTTGATTACGATTTGCCTTTGGCATAAGCTTTGCAACTAAACAAGCTGCGGAAACGGAGCGTTTTGCTGTTATGACAAATTCGAGGCGAAAAAACAACGTGGTACAGTATTTCATTTGCATATTTAGGCATTTAGTAAAGTGCACGACATCAGTTGTTTATTAATTAAATGAATAAAAAATATTTTCCATAGTCTGGAATGATTTCTGACCATGCAGCTAAACTAACTCCTTCCGTCTCGTAGACATTGGTCACAAGTTGTGGTAAATATGTTCGTCTGGCACAATCGAAAGAACAGGGAATATTGCTACAATCAAAGAAATTCCAAGACATCTTGGAAATTATAAGCAGTGTAAACAGATCGTCAAAACAGAGCACCTTTTCCATTACTAGACCTAGCTGCAACCGTTACCCAGATGCGTTACCAGTTAACGGCACACACTGCATCAGTCAGCATCAGCATCAGTAGCACCAATTTGCTGCACAAGACCTTCTCGCGTCAGCGTTGGCGCCACACGCGCATCAAGTGCGCGCCACTCAAAGTATCATAGATGTTAATCAATTTTCTACCAAATGATGGAGCAGCTCCGTTTCTTCCTGGGCTCCGAGGCTCCGGTGTAGGAAAGCCAAGCCGTAGAAAAAACAGTAAAACGGGGTGCTTTTTAAATCATAGTGCAACTACAAACCGGTAGCTATAAAGCGCGAGACGGCGATGACGAAGACCGACATGATGTCGATGTCGATGTGTCCGACCAAGGTGTGGATGGCGACTAGCCGTTGAGCGGAGGCTTACAAATGTTGCAGAAATACTAATTTTTTCCTCTTGTGTATATCATAGACCTCGAGCTTCCGATATGTGCACTCAAACGGATCTATGTGAATGTTTTGTAGTGCGAAAAGGTTAGGTTCGAGAAAAAGTGGTCAGAAGCACAGTCGATTGTGCAGCGAAGCCGGTTCCGGAAACCTGTAGTTCCTCGACATACATCTGTAGCAAACGATGTATTTTGTCAGTGGGAAATTATGAACACTTAAAGTTAGACTATAATCGATGTATAACAAACTAAAACGTATTGCATTTTGCATTAAAAAGCTGAAACCAGAGTCCAGTATCCCACATCGTTGGAATTTCCCGCGCAGAGGACACTGGTGAGGTGCAATTGATATATTTCCTTGTAATTGATACTGATACTTTTCACTTCAACCTGTGCTCAAAAGACTGCGCATGTTACGGCGGACCAGGGTTTGCGGTCCATTTCGTGTGCCAGCCGACCTTGTACTGAAGGCACGGACGCTGGACGCAATCGAAGCAATTATTTATTGCTCGCAAGAACGCGAGCCGAAAGGCAGGGATTACTAACGAAAACAGTTGTATACAAGCCCCGCGCCGTTGTAGTTCGGCGTCCAATAGGACTTCGGTCGATAAATCTGGGACTACCCAATGCTCGATCACTTGCGCGTAGTCAGGTGTGCGGGATGCAACTATTTACTAGGTAACTGGTCCCAGGTTTTGAAACCGAAAAAGACGCCAACGTTAAGACGCTAGAGAGCGCCGACGGAAGCATTCGCCCAGCTACGGAACAGCTTCCCTGAGACATCCAACGGTGCGAGCGACGACAGTCTTGAAGTTGTTACTGGTTTTACGGTGCTTCGCAGGCAAGTTCATTAATGCACTGTGGTCGTGCATGCGATTATTTATGTCTCCACAGGTCCCACAGGATCAAAAACACTGCGAAGTCTAACGGAGTGGCGGAGACCGCTTTAAAGATTGGCCGACGGGATGGGCACAAACATGAAAGGCTCAAATGGGCCACTATTAATATTAATTTACATGTTTTCGTCTCAAACCGCCCCGCGATCTGTTGCATCAAACGAGTAAAATGAAAACTTCTTCTGGAAGCAGTAAACCCCTATATGCTAAAGCTACGCTAGAGATGTTCCTGTTGTGCTGGGACTCCACTTTGTAATTTGCACTTTGTCAAGCAAAACCAAAACGTTGCTTATTTCATTCATGCATGTCATGTTCTGGAATCTTTAGCTAGGTATCCTTCAAATTTCCAGGTGCTTTCAAATGAAGCTTGGCAGATGTGCGTACCAGACACATTCGGCGTGAAAGAATTTCGCTCCTAACCATTTTATAAGTCTCGTTGAAATCTCGGACAATGTCACGAGCAGTACTGCGCCCACCGACGATCGCAAGATTCTCCAGCACCCCACTCAGTTCCAAGCAAGTCGACGGCGCTGAATGGACCACCCTAATATAATTTACCCTTAATAAATTGCTCGGTGTGCTCATCATAAGTCAGGCCCCCACAAACGGAACCCTTTCTGCTGAGCAGAGTGGAGAAAAATTAATGGAGCGCTAAAATCGATGTTTGCTGATAATCCTTTAGCCGACAGCTGTCCATGGCCTCCGCCTCCGGGCTGCGGCGCTTGACGTTCGAGGTCGAGCATTCATCGCCGTGGTGACGATAGAAAGGTGCCCGAGGGAGCCCTGACGCCAAGACATGATGGCGTCGATCTGACTTACAACGTTTTACTTAGTTTTTAACCACGGTCCGGTCATCCCAAACCGTTTACACGCCACGCGGTTGAGCGTTGCTGCAACATATTTGCAGGGTGGCTATTAATCTTCTGGCGCTTTCGTAGGGGAGGTTCCATGCTTATTCTGTGACCGTCGGCACTCTGGAGGTCGGCACTACGTCCAGGAGGTCCTCTCCTAGAAAAGGTACTACTTCGAAAATGCCACTGGGCCGACACCGGGACCAAGCAAGACTAAAGCAAACAGCCATCCGCTACTTGGTACCGTTTTATGTCACTCCGGAGGTTCGAAATGATTAATGGCATCGAAAGGAATCGCCGACCGATTTGCTTGAGGTTGGCGTCTATGGCGTTGGGGTGATTTGACACTTCCAGGGCACGTGCGTTTCAATGTGGCCCGGTAATCCTATTAAACAGGAGCCTCACCATCAGAATCATTAGTGCATTCCAGTGCATAGGCGTTCGGTGTCTGTCACGTCAGCAATTCATATCTGCCTACCTACTTTCGACAGGCGCTCCTGGCTGTTTAGCTTGCTTCCTCGACGGTCTGCAAATCTCCAAAGTGATACCAGGCTGGTGATGAATTGATAATTAAATACACATCAATTTTAAGGAAATCTGATAGCATCTATTCTGGACGTCACCTAGGGAGACAACCATTTTTAAATTTTTGTCAGCCCTATGATGACTCCGAAGTTCATACTTTCGGCAAAGTCACTTATAGCGTCGTGTAGAGCTGCTCGCAGGTCGAACTTGGTCGACATATTCGTAAGGAGTCAGCCACAGTCGGTCGTCGCCAATGGGCGTTTCTAGCACGACCGCCGAGACGCAAACAAATTTACACCTCTGCACCTGATGGAACTGCGGCCAGGAACTAGTTCGATCCTGAAAGGATAGCGACACGGGCACTTTTCAAGCGGACAGCAAATTGTCACATGCGTGGATGGTGCTGTGGTTCCCAAACCGCATCGTTGTCTTGGGCGCAGCATAAATTGCGGTTAAATATAGCCACCCGATCAACACACACCAACGTTTGGTTCTGCACACTGTGTAGGTTGGAATGTGGTATTAGTGTGGAGGCGGTGGACAGCGTCTTGGGTAGTAGACGGCAGGGCACTTGCAGGTTAATGAGCAGCCGAGGTCGCCACCAGTGCCGTGACAGGCGAGATGTGGGATGCAAAAAGTCACCTCAGCGCGTTGGAAGGCTTTGGTCAACGAAGCGAGTTTCACTGCACTTGCAATGTTGTTCGTTCGACAATCTACCCACCGGCTACACCGGAACGAATGTCCAGCTATAAGTGGTGTCGTAAAATGTACGCAAAGCATTTGATAATTATTTCACAATTTTATGTTTAATATTTTTATTCGCCGTCGAAATATTGTAGAAATGATTGTGGATTACTTTGGAGACACTAAACATCGCTTACCAATATGTACAGACATTCATGTAAAGTATCAAACCTTTAGCATATTCTCGACTATATTAAATTTGCTCAATCGCGTGAAAAAGCTGCTTAAATTATAAGACAGGTGTGCACACGTGCACACTCAGCTCGGCAACAGACACATCGATGCGCACCGATACGAATTGATTCACGATGGGTAAGACCACCGTAACGAAACCATCGACCGGGCAGGTTAGTGAAATGACAAATCCATGTGCTCTTTTTAAGGCGGTAATGCTGCATCCAGTCCATAGCTGAATGCTATCTACACCATCGCAAATTAAAAGCCGTGAACCGAACAAATTTCGCATCCATTTTCTCCTGCAGCATCTCGCGACGAAATGCGCATAAGCGAGAAGATAATCGCCATAAAAATGGCGACACGGTCTGTAGATCCGCCAAAAAACGCAGACCGGTACATAATCAAATTAAGAAGCTTTAGCGACC
>NC_071286.1:5161562-5184246 GCF_943735745.2 Anopheles bellator | reverse complement strand
TCAAGTATTAAACTGGAAACATGCTTTGCCAATTCAAATTGGACGAAAGTAGTTGTCCAATGAGTCAAAGCGAAGATCGTAACGATTATCTGGCGAAAAGTTGGATGTTTTTTGTAGGAGTTCTGCAACCCAAACTTGAATGCAAAGCAACCATTGGAACTCGATTCAAGGCCCCTTGCGAATGCACTCCTCGTATTGATTGACAAAAAAACTGGCAGACAGTTGCTCGACGAAGAATAATTTAGTTGCTTAGAGCAAAATTATTACTATTGAGGACCCATACAGTTTCTTACTCTGTTTTACAAGAATTTGCATCGTTATCATTAATAAATGGAGCCATGTAATGTTCAAGTCAAGTCATTGAATTTGGAGATGCGAATCGGCCAATAGGTCTTATCATATAGAATCAAATATTCAATTTCATAAATGTAACTGATTTTGCACGTAAAACTTTGTCTCCGTACACAGAAAACGTATATTACGCGAGTAAATAGCCTATTCAGGTCTTCTTATAACATGTAGTTTATGACAGCATTTGTTTGCCGATCTAAAAAACTGTCTTGCATTTGCATTCTGCGAATTGCTGACATCAGTTTAAGAACAGTCGTAAAACCATAAGCGTATGGAAATGATGTAGTAAAACGCGTTCGCACTTTTGCATGCAACTATGAAAATTTACCAAAAAAAATTAAAAGCCCACAGAATGGCACCGCAACGCTTCACATGGGGGCCACCTTCCCAGTTGTTACTCCTTTTTTTGTTTGCTGTGTGATGTGTGTGCCCCGTTTGTAGGCGATAAACTAGCCGGACTGGTGAAGCCGCGTGAACAACCAATTCCGACCCCGACCAGAGAGTAAAGCTGGATTTTTTGCTGCTCAACAAATTATTTGCATACAAATCAGAAAGTCACAGCTCCAAAACGCAATCACCAACAAGTGGCTCTTGGCTCTTCTCTGTTGGCGCCGCTTAATGGGACAAACTGAAGGCCTTTGACCGGGCAACCCTTAACACTATGTCCTCGGTAAAAATTAAACAAGGTTGATCATCTTACCGTGTTGATCTGGAGCCGTACGATGCTTAAAACTTTTCAAAATATATACACACAAAAAACGACCGACATCCGTACCTAGCCGAAGTATTTTACGAATGGTAGTCGAACACTTTGTGACAGATTTTGGGATTGCCAGTTTTAGAGCACGCAGGTTACTAGATCCATAGTACACCTTTACGCTGCCTTCAATGCTGCAAAGAATAGTTTGAAACACAACAGAACTTAACTACATCCGGTTCGAAGTTTGCTACAACTTCACGAGTTTCGCATCCCGCCAACACTTCATCTTCATTGTGTGAGTACAACGATTCACACGATCGCATCACTACGCGCCTCGTTTTTTCAACAGTTCATGTTCGCGTTGTCAATCAGCTGTGTTTATTAGTAGTTGGTATTTCGTAGCACTTTACACGATTTAATCGTTCAATTTACGATATTATTCAATGTGTTAAAATACGCCGAGATTGATGCTGCCTTACCGCGCACGTTATCAGAAAACATCTGCCAATCGAACGAATACAACAAACCAACGAAGCAACGAGTGCACGCGGACTGAACCAGGCCGGGCGATTAACATTCACCACACGCGTGGTCCCACTAATGTACCTGTGTTAGTGTGTTCGTCGCTGCCTCCTATGACGTGCTGACTGTGCAGAGGCCCGTAAAATTTATAAACAAATGTTTTGAGGCACACGTCCATCGATCGTCGGCTATGCTGCAGCGAGTACATAACGCTCTGCGCGGGGCGGCAGAAACAAAAGCCTACGACTGTCCCGCGACTGTCGCAAGCCGGTTGCTGGTGTCTGTGATGGCGTAGGAGCCCAACGACCGGCAAAACGCGAACGAAGCATACGGAAAAAGTGGCTCTCGAGCGCGGAACCGGTTTTGTTTACCTTTTGCACCGAAGCAGACAATTCATACGGACTGAAGAGATTCTGTCTGTGGTCGTGTCCTGTGTGTGGGCTTCGCGCCCACAAACACAGTACATAACATAAATTACGAGATTTTATTTTCACAAAATATAAAATTCAGCGCAACGTATTAGACAGTGCTTAGTTTGAAAGGTGTGTTTTTCCTATTTCAAACGCATCCAATTTCATGCAAATCGGATGACAGATAATAAAGTTTCAGTAAATCAAAAAAGTAAACAAAGAAGCAAAGGGCCAACATAAATAACTGCCGAACCCAAATCTTGTGCATTTTATTGAAATTATGGAAGCAGTCACTTTATTTATGTTATGTACTGTAAACGTCGTGGAGTTAGACCACCACAATCTGGGTTACTCAAACTCTGGCCCAGTGGAGGGAAAAAAAACAGAATTGGTACCACCAAAAGGGTTAACCCGATGATGCTGTTTTTCTTTTTTGTGCTATTTCACTTTGGCCGCCCGGATAGCTCCCGTCGGAGGGGGCAAGTTCTGGAGGTTCTAGCTTCAACCAAACAGGTAAACGGTTATCCGTTTGCATCGCATGCTCATTGCCAAAGAGCAATTCGCTGCAGAAAAAGTTGCTCATGATGTGACGTTTTAAGTAGTTTTCTCCAATTAGAATTTGGAATAAAACCATTTTTACTAGCATCTTACAAAAGAAGTTAATGTCCTTACTGTGTTTATCGGGTGTTTATTTTTGGAATAACAAGTAAAAGTCTAAACTACGGTACAATCCTTTCCTTGATAGAGGAAAACATCAAGTGATGGAGAATGAAAATTCTACGAGGGACAACATGTTTTATTTTTCGAAAGCGAAGATTTTACCACACATATATTACACTACGTATTAACATGCATTTGATGAGGCCACTCTCGCACTCGCTATAGTGACAAAGCGGATACGCGATCGAGCAACCCCATACCCCACGGACACCTAGAGTAAAGTCTGGAGCAATCGACGCCGTTGGCACCATACCGGCGTGCCTTCAGGAACTTCGGGGAAAGTATATCCGTTCGTTGAGGTCTGGAAGAATTAAACACACCGTTTCTTATCTGCACCCGATCAACGCCGTTCTACTCACGTAAATATAACATCCAACAACTCTCCCACCAGACCGTTATGCTTGAGGGGAGTGTCCGCGACCTCGCACACCGTTCGCAGCAGACACTCTCGCGCACGGTCCCCTGCGCCAAACAACACCCGCAGCACCTTCTCCAGTGCACTGTACAACTGCTTCCGACTGGACGGATCGGCATACCGGCGGTTCTGGAAAACAGATTCCGGCCGAGGGAAAACAACGTTCGGAGTGATCATATAGTTGGCTTGCAAGTTCACACCACAGTTGAGGCTGCGCTTGAGGGAATGGTGAAAATGGACCGGCACCAGAAACCCAAGCACAATCTTCGCTAAACCACCGTTCACTGGGAAGCTTAAAAATCGCTTCGGGCGTTCCAATGACAACGGCACGGTGTTGTTGAGTGTCGATAAGACGGGAACTGCGCACAGCACGAAGAAAGCCAGCATGACGACTATATTGCGACACATATTTGCCGCTCGAATGTAGATCACTATCCTAACACGCCAGCTATCAACAGTCGTCTCCACGCTCGAAATGAACTGAACGACACTAATCGATTCTGCTTAACAAGTATCCTTACGGATGGGTATCGCCAATCGTCAGGCAATAGAAGAAGCATAAAAACTGCCACACCGCGTTGTCGCGCGTTTGCTAATTAGATGCAGTACATAATTGGAGCAAACTAAGTGACGACCTACTCACCGGGACGTATGAAAACCTTCAGCGAAAAGGAAAACAGGGACATCGTGCCGGCGGTGATTGTTGCCATTAGCTGTTAGCGATGCTGCATTCAAACGATGCGGATGCGCTTTTTAGCGGACCAGTTGACATCTTCATAAGGCGCTCATGACGAAGAGCAAATTGTAGACGAGATTATTGTCAACATCGTTTCACTAAACTATCGTCCGCTACGGTTATTAACCAGAAGAGTGGAAAGTTGCCCATCGCCCATTTTTAACCCAAAAAAACGTAGCGCAGCTTAAATTTTTCGTGGTTTTGAATGAATGAATTTGTCACTTGAAAGTTGGAACTTCATTTGACGCCAACTTTACTCCCACGTTTGTCAAACTGTGGTGCAATCAGGACCTAACACTAAGGCAACAATACAATGTAAACACGGCTTCCATTGCGAATGGGATCTAATCGTGGTGTCGGGAAAAGTTTTGCCCGTGGCCATTACAAAATCAAACCAAACATCGTTGACCTTTTTCACCGACGAACACTCCACAGGCGTGTCATACACACAGCTTAATGCGAAACGAGCCGTACGGGGTTCGTCAAACGCTCAGCTGTGGACAAGCTTGGATTTCTTTTACCGCCATTTGATGGACAAGCAAGCTTTTACTTCAAAAGCAAATTAAACAACTCTTCGTTGACTAATATCGGAGAAACATCGTTTCAACGGTCACGAGAAAGTAAATTGATGTCCGGTATAACGGTTACACTGAAGTATAACAGTTGTTGCGTACAAGCTCTCGCAGCTTTGTTGCATGCAAGCTGTTAACGTTGCAACAGATATTAGCCGTTAATGATAAAAATGGCGGTAAAACCATTCGAACTTTATTTTTAGAATTTATAAACAAGCAACAAGCATGCAACAAGCAACAAGCATGCACTGTCACTTTCTTCAACTAATTTCATTTGGTATAGCCTGATATTGTCGATACTGATGCATTCTTGAGAACTTCGTCTTATAATGTGGCTTAGCGTATAATATATAATATAAATAATATAATAATATATTACGTATAATATATATAATGTGGCTTACCGTTCTCTATTTCGTCGAGTCTACAATGTTGTTAGGGTTAGGACCAAAACCAATAGAGCACGGTAAAATCCATTCATTTTTGGTTTGAATAACCACAAAAGTTAACGTTCCATGCCTTACTTCTCAGTAGTAAGGTCGAATACATAAACGAATTCATTCATAGATGATTTCGAAATCCTAACAGTTTGTTTGCGGCACACATTCGCACGCTCATTGAACTATGATGGCATGATTTATGTGTCGGAGCTGCCAACTGATTGTTTTGCATAAATGTTGGGCATGGTAAAAAAAAACTTCCTAGTTAGCATCTATGGTTCACTTTTAAGTCGCCGGCCGATATGTGCAAAACCGGCAGGCATCTCTCTCTCTCTCTCTCTCTCTCTGGAATGGTCCCTTTCCGGCCACAGTTGGCAAGCTTCTGTCACACATTTGCATAACTTCAAGCTCACAGTGAAACCTTCCTCAGTTCCGTTTATCCCGTTATCAGAGTTTCGAAACCGACGTCGAGTGTTGCAGATCAGAGTTGCTTGCTCGAGCGTCGTTTTCTACTGGAAGCTGCATTCACGACAGCCGAACCTGACGAACTTGCCACGAGATTTGGCCTCATTTTTATTCCAGTATCAGCTCGTCACACTGGCAAAACGGCCTTCTACCAGATTCACTTTCGGGAGGGATCGCAAGTCGGCCTTGGTTAGCTCCACAATCCTGCGCCAATCGTCCCACGCATTAGTGATAAGTGCAAGAGCCATACGTTAGTTAGGGCCAGTATCGCTGCTTGGTTGAATAGCTGGCATCACGCGGAGGATGCGCTCAGTCTTGTTAAGCGTTCGTGTGGAACTACATGCTCCCGGTGTTGCCAATTACCAGAACGACTTTCGAAACAGCGATGCATCTGATTCTGATAAGTCTAGCATTGGTTCCTTTGGTGTACGGACTGAGTGCCTACCGCAACAAAGACGAAGATCAATCCCTGGACGAAGTGTTCCAGTCGATCGCCGAACAAACGAGTGACCATCTCGATCTCAACGAGTTCGTGCGCAGTCGACGTGCCCCCCAGGAGTCGGGAGCTGGAGCTGTAAGTACTTTTCGATGGGGCAGATAACAAGATAAATTCCATAACCATACTGTTGCTCCAGAAAGCGACCACACCCGGCAAAGAATGTCGCACCCGAGCCGGAGAGAAAGGGCGCTGTACGCGCTACCAAAACTGCAAGGGCCCCGAGCTGCGGGATAACGTCTGGTCGATTCTGCAGCACCTGTGCGTGATCGAAGGTATCAGTGTCGGTATCTGCTGTCCAGACGTGGTGCAGGAGGGAAATGGACCAGAGTTTTCCGTGCGACTGCCGGCCACGGCCGATTCGTACGACGAGGTTGATGGGCTGGATGGTGATAATGCGCCGATGGGCCGCGATGCCAACAGTCGCCCGGAGGAGCGTGGTTGCGGCATATCCACCAAGCAGCTGTCGAAGATATCGGGCGGACAGCTGGCCGACTCCAACGAGTGGCCCTGGATGGTGGCCCTCGTGATGGCGCGCTCTTCCTTCTGCGGTGGCGTTCTGATCACCGATCGTCACGTGCTGACCGCGGCGCACTGCGTGGTAAACCTGAAGCTGGCGAACTTCGTCGTGAGACTCGGCGAGTACGACTTCAAGGAGTACAACGAGACACGCTACCGAGACTTCCGTGTGACCGAGATTCGCATTCACTCGGAGTTCGATCAGATTAGCTACGAGAACGACGTGGCCCTGCTGAAGCTTATTCAGCCCTCGTTCTTCAACTCGTACATCTGGCCTATCTGCATGCCGCCGCTCGATGACAGTTGGACCGGTTACCAGGCCGTCGTGATCGGTTGGGGCACCCAGTTCTTTGGCGGACCACACTCGCCCATCCTGATGGAGGTGAAAATACCGATCTGGTCCAACCAGGATTGCCAGGAGGTGTACATCAACCGGATCTACAACACTACCTTGTGTGCGGGCGAGTACGAGGGTGGCAAGGACTCGTGCCAAGGTGACAGCGGCGGCCCGCTCATGATCCAGCTGCCCAATCGGCGCTGGGCCGTGGTCGGCATCGTCTCGTGGGGCATTCGCTGTGGCGAACCCAACCACCCCGGTATCTACACCCGTGTCAGCTCTTACATTCGGTGGATCGTCGAAAATGCCGTGTTTTGAAAGACATATTCCATTCCAGCGATGCAAATTTACTCACAGAAATCTATCGCTCGAAGACCGGTATCTTCCGCAAATTAATAAAGTTTCACCTCAAACAGCATCTGCAGTATCTGCGTTTCTGGATGGTTTAGATGTGAACAAAGATGTGTCTGTTAAAGCAACAACTTTGGTTTTTTCATAACTTCGTTTTATTGCTTCACGATACAACAGCACGATGTCGGCGGTGAGGGTTCCTCATAAGTTAGATTTTTATATTCTCCCTGTTTAACGCCTCCCTGTTTCTAATGTTCTGGTATAGGCTATGCCGATGAATAGCGAAATCCGACTTTGGCGAGGCAAAATGTTTCGAATGGACAGTGTTGAATGGACAGATTATACCTTCCTCTTAGAACTCAACACAATGTTCTGCGATAAACTCATTCCCGATCGGTAGTAGCCATAAGAATGATGTCATGGTGGAAACAAAGAAGACTAACTCTATCAACACTCCAAAAAAGCAAAGAAGCGACCCACGTGGAAGGATCATAAAAAGGATCATAAAAAGACGGTCAAAGTGTCAGTGTCGTGCGAACTTTCACCTCGTTTCCCAAACCCACCGCACTAGTTCGTGGAGAATTATGGCGTGGCAATTGTTCTAACACATTGGCACCGTGCTGCGTCTTTGCACGCGATCCATCAAAACGGAGCATTAATTTCACTTGCAAAGCAGGGGGCCAGAGTTGGTGCGAAACAATTGCACCCTCGCGCAGGTGTGAAAGTTGGGCCCGCCACTATCTCCAAGGTATCGATTGAAACGTTGCACGTGATTGGTGCACTCCGTGCCGACGAGCAGAGCTTTATGAGGACTCGAAAATGGATCCAACGCGAGGGTGATAACTATTTCTTACCTTGCTTTTGCATATTAAAAATGATGGCACATGTTGGTAACATCGGCAACCGGAGTTGGTGTAGATGCCCAGTGAAGCTTTCGGTCTCAGCTCTAGCAAGCAATGGCACAGTTACGAGCCTGGTTGTTCTGTCGTGACAGAGGCCCATTACGACACGTTCCGTGAGCGTAGCGCCAGGTGCTGAAAGTGAATTTTTACTATACAGTGGTCCGATTCACACCCGGGCCGGTTGTTCGGAAGGCGTTCCTGGAGCAAATGAAGTATCATAAATGGACATCTAAATTGCTTCGTTGGTAGTCGTTCAAGGTGAGCCCGATTAAATGGCTCTCGCGGCCAAGCGCGAAATGATGGTATGGTTTATTGTAGCCAGCGCTAAACCGTTTGACGGCCGATTGTTAGCGAAAATCTAGCATACATTTTGCTTTCATAACTGAGCATATGAACATCCAAAAACCATCAGCTTCTTCGTGAACGCGTCCCGTTTGCTGGAAACTTTTGACAAACAAATTGCGCTTTGATTGACAAGTTCACTTCATGTGCTTCACGATTCGCTAGCTTGAGCAAAACTGCAAAATTCAATCATCGATCCACCGATAAACACACAGGCGCCGGAAGGGGACCAACTGGTGCTGATTGAATTTACTGCAACCCGTACGTGAAGGTCAAACTCGACAGCATCTGCAGAAACTTGAAACCTGGGCATGGGTGCCCGGTAAGCAATTTGTGAAATAATGGTTGAATAACAACTATGGTCACAGTATCAGCGCAACGTACCTTCGCAAGTTATGATATGAAAAGTTTTTGCCTCAATCCTGCTCCACCTTTTCCTAGCAGCAGGTCTGCGATAATGTACCGACTGACAGGAAGCACAACCAACACGGCCAACAACGGGGTGGTAACAATTTAGTTTTGCCCACGTGGCGCTCGCGGTTAGTTGTGCACGTGGGCTTCGTTGTGATGGAAAAGCTAATTTACGATATCCCTATTTCCCGGAACCCACCTGGTCGTGTTTTGAGAATAATAGCTTCGGTGAAGTCGAAAGCCATACCTTTACTCCTTCACGTATGATCGAAAAATGAGTAATAGACGAAGATAATTTTATACGCCCGTGCTGGACTACTGTGTTGCTTTCAAATTTAACTCGATCTAACTATTGCTCGAATAAACAATAAGCAAAGTATCATGCGCCTCCATCGACGAGTTTCATTCACCATTCTGTCTCCAACCCTCTTTTTCCCGTCGTTCGAAAACCGGTTTCGAAACGTAGCGTTGGACAAATTGTTTTGAAGTGCATGTCTATTGTTTGAAACCGTCACTTTAAAATGATTGGCGTTCCTAGAGTGGCCGCAGGACACCATCCAATTTGGGTAGCGTTCCGATGCGATGCGATGGGCGAAGCGTGTTGATAAAATACCCCGAGTGTAAATTGTATCATTACAGCTCGATTTGGGTTTGGTTACCACGGATGCAAATAGTGGAGTTCCTGGCGAGCGCCTACCCGGCTGGGGGCCGATCATGCCCCAACTCACCACGTCAGTCATTTTCATCGATTTATTGCCATGCCATTTATTTTCGAGTGCCGTTTTGCGGCACGATACGATACCAGAATAACGCTCCGGTGCCATTCAAAGCCAATATAAACTGACACTTGAACTATTGAATTCGTTGGCACTTCCCGAGGGCTCCAACCCGCTGGTCGGTGGCACCAAAAGGGGGCTCATTCTTGTTTTATTTATGTTGATTTCGATTGGACGGCGCAGTACTCGGCGAATATGGGGGGGCTGCAATCCGCTTCGAGGATCGCTGCTAGAAATTCCAGCTGTTAAAAATATTATTGAACTATTAACACCAAATGCAACACGGACACACCGAAACGGCAACGGCTGTTTGCAAAAATCGATTCGACAAACCGAGACCTGTAACATGGCACAGGATTTGTTTTTTTCTCCTGTTTCTGTGAGACCTAAACACAAATATAGGATCGTATCGCTTAATTGATCGCACGAAAGCTTTGCACCGGCACCTGTCTGTCCAATTTTAACTTTCTTGCTTCTCACTCGAAGCACCGACCGATGTAGCGTGATAGACTAGAATGTAACAATACTGCTCCTTTTTAACATTGTTTCACGACGGTTTAAACTGAACGTTAGTCGAACGAAGTAAATGAGCAGAAAAGCTCGGCTGTAGAAAAATCCTTGACACCCGACCGCTCGCCGTAGAGCCGGCAACCCAGACGCTGTAATCAAACTTCCCCTTCCAAGCAGATTGCCCTCGGGCGCGTTCTTCGCACCTCCACAGGGTGTACAGAAGAAAATAAGACACCACGAAACGGAACGCCACGTGAACGGCGTGGCGTGTTTATTGCACCCCACTTTTTCGGTGAGGCGCATCACCAAGCAATAGAGACCGGCGGGGGGGCAGACAGGCTGGCTGTCAGGTGAGGACATGCCGGCTGTTGGCAACAACACCGATGTAGGACTCGGAACCTACCATCCTTCTATGGCATAAAACTATCGCTCAATGCTCAATCCGGCCCATTCGCCGGTTGGTAGTCGTTCGGTGCAGTTCCAGCCATTTCCGTTTGGTTTCGTGCGTGTTATCTTCCGTCGTCCGCTAGCTCCGAGCTGGCGATCGGTGTCGAGTCCTGGTGTTGCAGTGCTTGTTGAGAGAGACCATAGGACTGCCGAACTCCGTTGTAAACGCAGTGAACACTCTTTTAAACGCAACGGTTTTCTTCTCAGGCTGCGTGCTGTTTGTAAGTGGCTGCGACCTTTTTGCGCCATTTTTCTGCACGTGCTTTGCGTGTCGTGCTCCTGCAACATCTGCAAGGTTTGTCGTAACAACGTAACAAAGTCCTACTACGAATCCTTCGGTAATCGTCAAAGCAATTGTTTAGCGAGCGAGCTTACGTTCCCCGTGCGATCGTGACGACACGAATGTGGAGTTTTGCTTCCCAAAACTGAGCTGTTGTCGTAAAGGACAAGCCAACCGTACGTTGAAATTATTTAAGGAATTTCTGGGAGCCTTTCTTAATGCCTACCACAGGCTCAACATCAACGCAACACGTAGTAAACCTCGATGTTGACGAACGTAACGGATGCCCAAGTTTATCCAATAGGAATCTAACATTTGGCAGGACATCTGATTAGACGTGAACCACAACAGTGACAAGTGCGTGCGTGCAAAGGTGCCAATAGATGCGTGTCGAGCCGTGCGTTGAAGTGTTTCTTCTACCCACATACTGGAGAAAGTGTCTGGTGAAGAATTACTCGAAGAAGAAGTAGCCGTTCGATTACATACACACCGGGCCCGGGAAGGTCGTTCGGAACATCGGGGTGATCGTAAATCGGAAAATCAGCTGCAAAGCGTGGCGCCCACCGTACGTGGAGCACGCGAACACATTTGAGGGAAGTTTATTGTGCCGTTAAGTGTTGCTGAGCTGAGCCGAAACCAAGTTGACAAACGGACGACCGTCTGGCGTTTTGCAGAGCACTCGACAGGTTGACGTACCTATTCGTGCCCGCTCCCGTACGCCTGTTCGAGGTGGCGGAAATTATTTTCGGCAAAGAAACAGATCGTGATACCGTTAGTGAGTGATTTGTTTGGGGCGGAACACTAGGCCCTTCGCACCATGGCCAAACTGAAAATAGTGGGCGGGCGGCCCATAACAATGGATGAGGCGATTGTAAGCGCAGATTGATGATTTAATCGTTTTTGTAATTTTACTGTAACCTCACACACAACAACGCACCGCATATTGTTCTTTTTCTTCGCATTATTGTGTACTGCTACGTTAAAATGGCCTTATTACAAAATAAGCGAACAAAGACAAACAGAAAATTATAGAAACAAATAAAAAACACCCAAACCAACGCCTCACTAAAGAAACATTGTTGGATCGATACCTTATCCTTGAGAATTTAAAGTTATAATTAGATTATAAGGGCGATACGGAGACGTCCAAAATTCAAAAAAATGCTCTCAAGTCTTTATTGTATATTTTTTGCCTTTAACTTGCTTTTCATCTACATTTATGTGTATGTTTGAAATATTCAGCACCACTATATTCCATTAATGATTTGTCCATTTTCGTTTTAATTGCCAAACAATCGTTCGTGTAAATTTCAAAACGCAACTTCAAATTGCAATCCCCAGGAACTTCGCCAGACAGTTTTCGGCAGTGCTGCGAGTCCCCCACGTGGCGAATGGACTCGAACAGGATTCATGTTCGGCCCGGCAAATCAAGTAAAGCTATATTTGCATAAACATAGCATATCAGGGTGCCGAAAGCCTAACAGTTTCTCTTTCCCACAGGAGTATCCATACGGTTTGCGGACACCACGCAATGCGACCCGCGGTATGCAATCCGTGATCCAAGCCCACATTATCAAACAGTTCATTTTTGATAACAAACCGCGCGAAAAATCCGTCCCTCTCGAGGAGCTGCTGAAGCCAACGGAGGCAGAGCAAGCGCTATCCCTGTACACGGCGATGTCGGACATTTTGTGGAACATAGGCGAAAAGACGAAGGCGATTGTGGCTTTACCAGGCGAAGCATCGCACATTCCTCACAGTCACGTCTACTTCCAGGATAACGTAACCGAGAAGCTGTACTTCTTTGAGTTTACCAAACTCGACGATCTGCAGATCTTTATGAAACGCTACTTGCCTTATGTAGGTAACATTGGTGAGCATGCAGCCGGTTGCTAACAGCTTATCCGTAGTTTACAGAAAATCCTGGCCCCGGCACTCTGCTGTATCTCTATAGTGCTGTTCTAACGCGTGGCATGGAGAACATGCGAAACGACCTTGATGCCCCGAAGGGAGCCCATCTGATGGGACCACACGAAGAGGGCTCACTGAATGTGATCACACTCTTGCTAACCGGCCGGGCTACACCATATCTACACAATGGTGTTGTCTACGTGGGAGACGAGGATCACTATGTAATTGCGATGTTACCGTTGGGTCGCGTAGCGCCCCGTTTCTTATCATATTTTGCTCTCAACTACTTTCAGGCCGTACCACAATTCGGAATTCTCAGCCGGGGAGCCATCGGGTTGCTGGTCTGGGAAGGGGAGAATGAAGCTATGAGGTCGGCTTCGCGAATGCCGGGTTCACGTCTGAAAACTCCGGCCACGCCGGTATGGGTAAGCTGCTGCTGCGGCCACTACGGCGTGCTGTTCAACTCGAACAGAGAGCTGCTGCGGAACTATCACGCAGAAAAGCGATTTGAGTTGCATTACTACACGTGCGCCGGATGCTACCTTTCGATGACCGTCGACAACCGTGGGCAGGAGGAGGGTGGCGGTGACAACGGCGACCAGGATGGCGACCGGAAGCGTGATGACATGATTTCGACTCCTCTCGAAAGACTTATACACACGAAATGGATGGACGCAAAGATTACGTACCATGGTGCGCTGCCAGCTTCCTTAAACTTTTAAGGCTAAACCACAATTGCAAAATAACTAAACACTTTATTACGAGTGATTTTTTATTTAAGACAAACGCTGAGAACTAAGAAATGTGCGGTAAAGGTGCGATATCGTTGTATTAAAGTAGTGATACAAATGTTCCATTGGTTCTGGGAATATTATCCATCGTGATCTCGTGTTTATTAAACCGATAATCTGGCACAGGCAAAATACTAACAATATTATGAAATAATCAATAGCTTGCTTACAAAACATCAACAAACACATCCTTTGAGCGTCATGATTTGTGAACTTCACCTAATTGAACGAAATAAAAGATAGTTTGAAAATTATTGTGCCTGCGATTGTTTCGGTTATGTTAAATACGTGTAAGAATATATGGATCTACCATGTAATATGGGAAAATGATGCCGATTTTGTTAACTATCTACAATTTGGCATCTTGCTGTCGTAAAAAACGAAAAAACTATTCAAATTGTGCAAGATGTGAAATACTACACGAACGAAATATTTCACGCAGAACCTTACAAATGCGTTGACATTTGGAATCGATGACGTTTAAAAATCTTGTCGAGAACGAAAATAAACAAAGCATCGGCCAACATTTTAGTCAAAAACCAACATAATTTATAAAGCAAAATGGTTTCGAAATTCGCTCCGTTTTCGTTGTTTTGTGTTTACTCTGTTATATCGTTCCTGGTTTTTAACAAGGTGTACGAAACCACCCAGCTGGTGATCGACGAGGAGTTCCATTTACGACAAGGAGTTCACTATTGCCAAGGCCGATTTCAAGTAGTGAGTAGGTTCAATTTATTGCCGGTTAGATCGAAATCTTACCATTTCTACTTTTAGTGGGACCCAAAAATCACTACCTTTCCCGGACTATACCTTGCTTCGGCCGTGGTGCTCAACCAACTGCAGTTTTGCACAGTGTACAGCCTGAGGCTCATATCACTTATCGCCAGCATCGTGAACACCGTGCTAATGTACAAAATTCGGAAAAACTTTATCAATCAGAAAACTAATCCTGATTTGCTGCTAGAAACGGCATCGCTTTCGCTTCTTCCGCCACTGTACTTTTTCGCTCATCTGTACTACACGGATGTGTTATCCGTAACGGTAGTGCTGCTGCTGTTGCTGGCTAGTGAACGTCGGCAGCACACGCTGGCTGCCTTCTGGGGCCTTTGTGCTGTTCTTATGCGTCAAACTAACATCGTATGGGTTGGATTCGTGTGTGGCTCTCGTGCGATCGACTTGCTGCTCTCGCGGGGCAATTTGCAACAAACGTTACTCTCCCCGTATCGACTAAAGAACCTAATCGCGGATGTTGTCGATAAATTTTGGGCTTACATTACCGTGATGGCGTCATTCCTAGCCTTCCTGGTGCTGAACGGTTCTATCGTAATTGGTGATAAAACTGCGCATGAAGCAGCCATCCATCTTCCTCAGGTACGCCCAGCGCCCCATGGTTATTACATTCCAAATCATGACCCTTTCAATTTCTTTTATAGCTTTTCTATTTTGCAATGTTCTTCGCTATGTTCAGCTCATCGTTGGTGCTTCCCGCGTTATCCACCACTTTAAAAACTGTACTCCGATGGTGGCATGTCACTCTAATTGCTTGTCTGCTGGTCGGAGCCATCGTTCATTTCAATACCATCGTGCATCCCTATCTTCTGGCCGACAATCGGCACTACACCTTTTACCTGTGGAATCGTTTCTACGGTCGGTGGTGGTACGCACGGTTCCTTCCCGTTCCACTGTACGTGATCGCAGGATTGCTCGTTTGGAAAACGAGTACGCAACACCAATCGTCCGGGTTCGTCATCTTTTCTGTAGCCGCCGTAATAGCATCGCTGGCTCTACAGAAACTACTTGAGGTACGCTACTTCCTGCTACCTTTCCTCGTTTTACGGTTACTGCGCAAAGGTGGGGTTTCGAGACGGGCCCTTGTACTAGAATTGGTGACCAACGTGGCTATCAACATTGTTACAATTGCCGTTTTCTTGCACAAAGAAATAAGGTGGGAAAATTATGAACAGCCTCAAAGGCTCATGTGGTAAACGGTCTTTTACCGCACGGTTTTTACGGTTAAACCAACAAAGTCATGTGAAAATGTCACGGAATGTCCCTCTTGACATCCACCAAGTCTGATAGATGTAGATTGTTGTACATTAGCTGTAAGTGAATTATGATGCTTTTTCAAACCCCTATTGGACAATATGGAACGTACCTCAGTTGTAGGATTGTGATTATGTGCAAATTAAAATTAGCCAGTGAATAGGGCGTCAATTCTATTTATTCGCCATCAAATAAACGCTATACCCGGGGAAGAAATCCGATAAACAGTCCGTCTTTTGGTTTGAGTGTCAGCTGCATCGTTAACTTTGGTTCCGGGCCAGCCGTTGTTAGCTTAAAGTTGCGTATAACCTTCGAAAGCGTGCTCTTTAACTCCAGCATAGCAAACTTTTGGCCTATAAAACAATATGATTATCCATATTTGATTGCAATAAGCCGTTTGGATCGAAACTTACCAATACAATTCCTCGGTCCTGCACTGAAAGGAACGTAAGCGTAAGGACTTGTTTGCTCCAACAAACGATCCGGTGCAAATCGCTCTGGATCGAACCGTTCTGGATCAGGGAAAATGCTGGGATCACGATGAGTGTGCATTATGCCGATGTTGAAGTTGGACCCTTCCGGAACTTTAGTTCCACCTGCCAGGTGAAAGCTCGATAATAAGTATCGCTGTTCTTCGGAAATATCTATCAACCCGTCTAGGCTTACCTAAATCAACATCCTCCGTAAAACGTCGGGCAATGATCGGCACCGGAGGATAAAGCCGCAGCGACTCCTTAATAATCATCTCCAGGTACTTCATGTCCTGCAGATTACGATACGTTACCGGGGCCTTCAAATCATTGCCCACGATCTCTACAATCTCTTGATGAAGCTTCTCCTGAACCTCTGGATGACGGGCAAGCAGTAGCAATGTAAAGGATATCGCAACGGTCGTCGTATCGTGTCCCTCGAACATAAACGTGTCCACCTCCTCCTGAATCTCCTGGTCCGTGAGCGGGCGCCCATCGATCGTGGACTGTAGCAACACATCTAGGAACGCCATTCGTCGTTTCGACCCAATGTCAGCATCGTCATCCGCTTCCGATACGCCACGCATGGCGAGCTCTTGGCGACGCGAGTGAATGATTTTGGTGGTGAAATCATGCAGAACCTTGATGATCTCGTCCTGCCGTCGCTTATCCGGCGACAGGTTGAACAAGAAGTCAACCCGTTGCCACACTTTCACGAAACGTCCGGTAAGCAAAAGACTTAGGTCGGTGATCGCCTTCACGTAGGATGAATTAGCATCGGTTTGCGCATTCACTGACGTTCCCATGGCCGTTTCGCAGATAATGTCGAGCGCAGCCAGCGTCACGTAGGGATAGATGTTGACCAGCTCCCCGGTTGCTTCCGGACGGAGCCGGTCAACCAGCACATGGCTCTGCTTATCGAACACCTCGATGAACTGCTCGAGGATTTTGAAGTGAAACGCAGGCGTGAGAATTTTGCGCTTATTGAACCACTTCTGGTCGGTGCTGAGCAGCAGTCCATTCCCGAGCCATGGTACGAGGAACTTGTACAGTTCACTCTTCCGAATCAGCTTCTGGCTGCTTAGGACTGTTTCGTTGTACTGCACGTTGGTGGAGAACAACGCCAACCGGTGGCCAACCCAGACACGGAAGAGGTTTCCGTACTTACTCTTGAGCGTGGTAAGAAAATCGATTATATCTGAGGAAGATTAAGGAAGGAATTAGTTATTTTTAAAAGCTTTGCAGATTCGAAGTTTTGTAATCTATGGACCTGTAAGACTTTTGTAAGACTAACTATTTTTACAAACTTTGTTAGTCGTGAATAGGTCACAAAAAGGTTAACAAATTTTGTATTCGACACAATGGTGAGCTGTACACTGGAAAAAACTGCAAAAAACTGAATAAACAAAAAAATCGTGCTATTCACCAAAACATCTTGTCATCTCCCGATAAACAAAGACATTTGCACTATGTACGCATGCCGTACATTGGTCACAGAACCGGTTTTTTAAAACGACGGGAACTCGGCACTCAACGTCGACGAATCTGTCGCAGACGCCTCTCGGTAACGATCTTGTGATTGCGAGAACCACGATTCCTGTACGAATCTCCTTCTTTTAAATTTATGGTTGCATGGTTTTTAATGCCCTGTTTAATGCACATTAAACTAACCGTACCTTCTTGCTTCATGTTAAAGTACAGATACAAACACCCTACGATCGGCAACGGCATTGGTCCCTTCATATGCCGGGCATATTTCATGTTTCCCCGAATCATTAAGTAGTTGATGGCGAGGATCACTGCCAAAACGGCAAACACTATATGAAGCACCATTTGAACGGTAGCGTAAAAATTCACAACCAAATTATTCTCCAGACTCCGGGCTAAACAACTGCAGGTTCACAACAGCGGTTCTTGTTTACTTTGACATAATGCCGAACAGTGCGAAGCTTGAATATCAACACACTCAATAGTGGGACGGCGAGCTACTGGAGAGTATGATCGTGAAACTCGCGCAAAAAGCAGCTACGCGTTCGCGTTGTGTTTGCGCATCGTCGAACCGCATGATGCTACGACCGGTACTACTACACCAATGCGTAGAGACGCCGCGTTTCTCTCGCCGTCGACGATTAACTCGCGCATGCTGCTCGCCAACTAACGGTTAATAATCAGTTGTACGGAGCAATTATCTTGAATGCTCCGGATTCTATTGGAACCTAACGTCGGCCAGTATGCCGGTAAACAATCGCTTGGTTTGTAGTATGGGGATGACTTGCAGACCCTCGGTCCAGTGCGGTATCTGCCCTCGGTCAGAGTGCATCCGTAAGCTGTTTTCGCAAACATGCGCACAATCATAAAAGAGGATTACGTAAAGCGTTCACCGCAGGGATCTGTTTTGGTTCGGGGGCATATTGACTCGGGGTCACTGCAAAAGGTGAACCTTGCCCGCTGATGTCCCACTGCACCAATTTTCGCTCATTTACTAATTATAAATGCAATATTACATCGAAATCAAGAGCCAAGGCTGGACAAGTTCAATTAATTAAATGCTTACCGTAAGGATTCTGGCCAAGGTACATCAGTACATTTCCCAGTATCGGTACCGGATCAGGTCCGGAAATATGGATCGATTTTTTGGTCGCCCAATCGTGAGCGATGTACCGCAACAGCACCAGTAATACAAATGATAAAACAAACGGCACTAACATGGTCACTTCCTTTAATACGTAGCTAACAACAGGCACACGGAGAAAGTTCGGGCTGAACTAAGTCGAGGAGTAGTTCCGGACGTGTATTAATAGGTCGGTTGATAATATTTTTGTTTTCTTGATAAGATACTATGTTATCGGTCGACACAGGGGGCATTTTTATCGATTACGAAAAAGGGGTATATAATCTTATGATGGATGTACACAGGTCACAACTGATATGTGGGGTTGGCAGCTTGTAATTTAAACTTTGTACACAAATAGAGTATTATTTTAAACTATTCAGTTTTCACATGTTTGATGTTGCTTCATGTACTACAATTTAGTGTTACCTTTTTCAACACAATCTGGGCTTCAACAGAACAAAAACACCCGTCGCTGGGCGCGTAATTAGTTCAAAAGTAAAACTCTCATCGTACTGTTCAAGAGGTGGCAAAAGTTCGTAGTAACGCAATAATTTGCTTGTGATACTTTTGATTTCCAGCACAGCGAACTTTTGTCCGATACAATTCCGAGGTCCTGCGCTGAACGGTACGTACTGATACGGGTTCGTCTTTTCCGCCGTCGTTTCAACATTAAATCGTTCGGGATCAAACTTCTCTGGATTTGGGTAAAGCTCAGGGTTACGGCCCATGAAGTAAGACATGATCATGGCATTCGAACCAGCCGGGAATATTTTCCCATCTGTAGAAACGTAATAGCAAAACAATTCTCAGTAGAAGCAGTTCCATTAACAGAGATTTGTCGAGCGAAAATACTTACTGATTTCCGTGTTCTCCGACATCTTTCGCCCAAACATTGGCACCGGAGAGAACATCCGTAGTGTCTCCTTGATCACCAGATCCAGATAGTGCATATTGTTCAACATTGTCATCGTGATTGGAGCAGTCCGATCATCGCCCACAACAGTGCGGATCTCGTCGAAAGCCTTCCGCTGAACATCGGGATTCTTCATTAAACTCTGCAGCAGGAAGCTAGTTGCCGACGTGACTGTGTCATGGCCGGCAAACATGAACGTGGCCACTTCCTCGCGGATTTCAAGGTCACTTAGCGGCTGTCCATCGATTGTCGTCTGTAGGAGCATGTCTAAGAACGCTATTTTATTTTTAATGCCAAATTCATTTTCAACAACGTCTCCGGTCACTTCTTTGTGCAACCGATGAAGTTCCTCACGGCGGCCTTTAATAACACTGTCGGTGTATCCGTGCAGTACCTTGAGTGCCGCTTCTTGCTTACGGCGATTCGATGAGAATCGGTAGAAAAAATCGTAACGAATAAGGAAGTTAAATAGTCGATACTGAATTAGAAGCGTGATGCTAGAACAAAAGAATTTAGCATTTTACTAACGTGTTACCATATTTTGTAGATTATTATAAAAAACAGAACCATGCAGAGAAACTCACTCTTTAACCGCTTGAACGTACTTCGATTCAGCGTTCAGCTGAGCATTTAATTTGGTACCCATGGCACTTTCTGACAAAAAAGAATATATTGCGTCAGGCCAAGAAACCGATTTAATACCGTTTGCATATCTTAGCATTTGTCTCCGTCACTCACCACAAATAACATCCAACGCGCACAACGTAATCGGTCGGAACAAGTCAACGGATTTTCCTGAGTCAGCGTATGGTTTGAGCACCTCAATGAAAGTTTCGCTTTGCTTATCGAAAATCTTTACAAACTGTTCCAATATCTTATAGTGAAAGGTCGGAGTGATCACGCGACGATGTGTAAACCATTTTCGCCCCTTGCTGGTCAGTAGACTATCGCCCAGCCACGGCCTCACAAGATCGTACTCGTCTGACTTGTCGATGTACTTGGTGCTACTCAACAATATCTTTAAAAAAATTAAGTATATTGATACCGATTTCGTTCCGTGCGTCCCTTCTTCTTCCACAAACCTCTGCGTCCTTCGGATCGGTGATGACGATTAACAGTTTCGTTCCCAGCCACAGTCGAAAGCACTTGCCATATTGCTGGATCAGCGTATCGAATGTCTGAAAAAATCCTAGCAATCCAAAATGGAATGTAGAATTGTTTAGCTTGTGAATTTTATGATAATAATAACTCATGCATAAGTAGCGAAACACTTGATAGTTCGGAATGAAACGCTCGGCAAATGCAAAGCTACGGTCACCACCTACCCGTAGGAGTTTTACCAGCAAATAAAAGTCCATTTCCGATCAACGGGTATGCGACAGGCCCACCAAGTTTGCCACTATATTTAACGGATTCACTAAAATTTGCTTTATAAACGTAGTACGAAAATGCAAGGGCAAGGCCCACCAATGTTGCTAGAATCACAAACATGTCGCCAACGGCACTCAGAAACCAGAACTGCGAGAGACAATCCTCTCCTGTATGAATACTTCATGAGAGGAACCGACAATGGGCACCAAGGGGCTGTGTAGATAAGACTAATTTGCGTCTTATCTGCACAGTAACCCCAAAACACATACCATCTCGTCGTGTTTTGGCAGTGTCGTTCGCTCGCTCACAGACACCCGGCAGATTTTATAAACATTCTACACTATGGCGAAGGAGGTCGCAACCACTAACATAAATTTGGGTTCAATTTATATTTGTTTATTACTGCTATAATAATGCTTTGCAACACATCACAACATAATTCATGCAACTACCACATTGCATTCTTCAATATACCCTGGACTTCAGCCGAACGTAAATACCGTTTTCTGGACGCAAAATTAGTTCAGAAGTTAACCTTTCGTCATACTTTTCGAGCGGCGACAGAACTTCATAGTGACGCAAAATTTTACTCGTAATACTTTTGATTTCGGCTATGGCAAACTTCTGACCAACACAGTTCCGCGGTCCAGCGCTAAACGGAATGTACTGGTACGGGTTCGTCTTCTCGGCCGACGTTTCCACGTTGAACCGCTCCGGATCGAACTTCTCTGGATCTGGGTAGAACTCGGGATTTCGACCGAGGAAAAATGGCATGACGATAGCATTGGCTCCAGCAGGAAACGTTTTGCCATCTGCAAACATTCAACATGTTAGTCGTAATCGATCAATACAATGCCGCAATCACTCCACCCAAGTCCGTGCCCGTTTGCCAGATAGCTTACTGATTTCAGTTGTTTGTCCCATTTTTCGTCCAATCAACGGTACCGAGGGAAACATCCGAAGGGTCTCCTTAATTACCAGATCCAGATAGTGCATATCGTTCAGCATCGCCATCGTAATGGGAGTTGTCCGATCGCCACCCACAATACTGAGGACCTCCTCAAATGTTTTCTGTTGAACATCGGGATTCTTGGCCAGGCTCTGAAGTAAAAAGCTAATGGCGGACGTCGTTGTGTCGTGGCCCTCAAACATGAACGTGTCCACTTCTTCTCGGATTTCCAGATCAGTCAGAGGTTGCCCGTCAATCGTCGACTGCAGGAGCATATCCAGGAATGCCATTTTCTTCTTGATGCCAAGATCATTCTCATTTGCGTCAACGGCAGTCCCAGTATCGTTATTCGACCGATGAAGTTCCTCACGGCGGCCTTTAATAACACTGTTCGTGTAACCGTGCAGCACTTTTAGTGCCGCTTCCTGCTTGCGGCGATTCGATGAGAATCGATAAAAAAAATCATATCGAATGAGGAAATTGAAAAGTCGACATTGGACGAGAAGCGTGATCCTGGAAAAACATTGACAATTTTAGTAACCTATTTCCCATTGCTTAGGTTCTTATACACAACAGTTCCGCAGTTCCGTTATACAGTTAGTTCCGCACAATTTACGGACAACGTACTCACTCTTTAACGGCTTGAACGTACTTCGATTCAGCGTTTAGCTGAGCGTTGACCTTCGTACCCATGGCAGTTTCTTGAAAATAAATTAAAATAAATACCGGATCGCGAATCCCGTCCAGGTGCAACCCTTAATCTTTGCTCGCACCAGCTGACCTCACTCACCACAGATAACATCCAGCGCGCACAGCGTTACTGGCCGGAACATGTCAAACGATTTGCCCGATTCGGCATACGGTTTCAGCACCTCAACGAAAATGTTACTTTGCTGATCGAAAATCTCGACAAACTGTTC
>NC_071286.1:5030333-5161462 GCF_943735745.2 Anopheles bellator | reverse complement strand
TCCAAATCAGTCAGAGGTTGCCCGTCAATCGTCGACTGCAGGAGCATATCAAGAAAGGCCATTCGCTTCTTAATGCCCAAATCATGATCACTCAACTCTGCCGAACCGTCGCCGCTTTTCGCAGTGGCCAACTGCTGCCTTCTGTCTCGGATCACACTATTCGTGTAATCGTGCAGAACTTTCAACACCTTCTTTTGCTTCCGACTGTTCGACGACAGGCGGAAGAAGAAATCGTAGCGAATGAGAAAATCGTAAAACCTCAGCTGAATGAGATTTGTAATCCTGGAAAGTAGAAGTGCTTCGTTCCGTAGTTCATTCCAAATCATTTCTAGCCACTGAGGATACTTACTCCTTGACTGCCAACACGTACGTAGAGTTGGAGTTGAGCTGTGCGTTCAACTTGGTTCCCATGGCCGTTTCTGAAACCAGCACATCACACGCGTTATAAATATCCTCACGACATGTGTCAGCTCTCTTACCACAGATAACGTCCAACGCGCACAGTGTCACCTGTGGGAAAATATCGAACGACCTGCCCGATTCGGCGAAAGGTTGCAACATTTTGACGAACGTGCTGCTCTGGCGATCGAATATCTCCACAAACTGTTCCAGGATCTTAAAATGGAATGTAGGGGTAATGACCTTGCGATGTGAGTGCCATTTCCGGCCGCGGCTCGTCAGCAAACCTTCTCCCAACCATGGTCGTATGAAGTCGTACTCGGTAGATTTGTCGATATACTTTGGGCTGCTCAGCAGTACCTTTAAGTCGAGGGACGAGGGAATATTATTTTGTAAAGACCACACTACCACCAAGTGCCTATGCAACTTTTAACGTTCTGTACGACGTCCTTGACCTCCAATCACTAGCCATGATAAATTGTATCAACAACAAACAAACTATTACCACAAACAATGGCCAATGACAATGGCAATAAAAGGGTGATATAGAATAATGCAAACAACAGCCCATCAGGCAAACCAGCTATTATACTCAACTGTGTTTCGCACATCGTTAAATGTGATGTTCATCAGACACGCAATAAAACGAACACCCCACAGCAAGCAATTCGAGTCGAACGCCGAACTGTCACGTCGTAGACCCTCACAGTGAACTAGTTTCCCTTCTCGTAACGCTACACCGTGCTAACCTCGTTAGCCACAAACGCCACTGCACTTTCCTTGTATGAACCTGCACCACTTGAGCACACGCTGACCGTGGAGGCGCCAGGGTTAACGTACGGCCCAACGAACCATCGATCAGCATCGTTAAAGGATGTCCACTATTTCTTTTGCCTTAGCGCTATACGTACCTCAACATCCTTGGGATCGTTCACCACGATCACCAGCTGCGTACCGAGCCACACGCGAATGCAGCTTCCATACTGCTTCAACAGGGCGCCCACGATGCGTAAGAAAGCTGTAAAGACCAATTCGATCGTACCAAGATGGTTCGCGAAACGACAGCTTTTAAGCGAATTAAAGTTAATGATTCAGAGCACGTGTCTTACCGGCAGGGGACTTGTTTATAAACAGATGTCCATTGCCTATAAGCGGATACGCTTTCGGACCAGCAAGTTTTCCGGCATATCGGAGCATCTCCCCAAACACCTGGAACAGATACAGTACCAGCGCGATCAGCGTCGCTACAAGAAACAGCACCACCGCGAGCGCCATTGTTGTTCCGCGACGGATCAGCGTTCCGACAACCGTTTGCTTCTGCCTCTAATCACAAACTAGCCGCTTGCGCTCGTTACTCGCACTTATTGTTGGGCCAGTAATCACAGATTTTGCAGCCAGGAACACGGACTACTTCGAGTCGAGGGCTAGAACACTGGCTAGGAGGTCGGACATGACGCACTGTTAGCAGCAGGCATCTAGCAGGCATTCTAGGCCGGGGATGCACTTACGGTGGCTGCACAAGGTAGACCGGCTTGAAGGTTTTCCGCGTGGCTAAGGTACGGCTGGCTCATTGGTGCCCGGAAACGTTCTAGCAGTTTCTTGCGGTCCGTACGATCTGCAGGTCTGCTTACGCAAAACCATAGCGCAAACCAACAAACCGAGCTACATATTTGAGCTCTGCCTGTCGAAACGTTGGGTGATCGCGTGTCTTTTGGCAGCCAATATTACTAACATTTCAAACATTACGTTTGTCAGTTCGCCTGTCCTGTGGATTTTTTTACGCCGGGTCGCCGCCTCTGCCCTTCGCCTAGTTTGCACACAGGCGATAGGCTGTTACGAGACTGAATTTAACCCACATACCATTATCGGTCGAGGAGTACAGCGAAAGGGACGTGCGAAAGATGCAGATGAGTCTCGCTCTAACAACCAGTTACGGTATGGCGAATGAGCGCTAGGTAACGTAAATATTAATTTTTATTTTACTAATTATAGCAAAGACAAAGGCAAGAATGCCGAACTGTGTTCTGTTTTTTTTTCTAATTATATACCTTAGTTAATAGTAGAAAATCATGCCCCGGGAGCTGTCTTTGAAGTGATAACTTGTCGTTTGTGCGTGGATAAATTGTCTTTGTCGCACCGATTAATTTGCTCAACTGCGGATGATGTCACCTCAAAATCGGACAGTGCCTGACAATCTGACTAAAAACACTTGTCTAAATGAAAAACCCTGTAACAGAAAAGGATGAGGTGATCTCTAGGTAGCCATAATACTTCCCCGGAAAAGCGCCACTACAGTAAACAAAACTGCATTTTAAATATTGATTTATTAACGGCAGGCTCATGATTTTGCCAATTTGTTCCGTGCTCAAACACATGCTTACATGCTTGTGACCGATTCGTGAAATTCGGCCAGAGAGCAGATCCTCATAGGGACCGTACCGGTGAAAACACCCGTTAAGCATTGATCGCCTATTGATACGGCACTGCAACTTTCCGATAGATTTAATCGATTTTTTTTTATCAGACACATACCCATCACGCATGGTATTTCTACTGTTTTACGTCCTTTATTAACAGATTTACAACTGACGTTGGTTCCGACGATTCGCAGTATTCATTATTCGCCTTTTAGTGTAGTACTTTCTGAAAAATTATCGTAAACCTCTTAGCTGCGTCAATTTGTAATATTATACGTTTAGGTTTACCCTTTACAATAAAATTTGCCACTATCAAACATACCAACCTAATGGCACGACCTAACTTGTGGCGCTTAACCATGTATAGTTTAAAAGCCTTGCTACCACCGCAAGTTTTATAAAATTGGACCCGAAACCGTTAACAATCGGACGCCTAAACGCGTGCCCTAACGCGAATTGGTATTCCATGTTCGGGGCGCAAAATAAGTTCAGCAATAAATGATATCTCACGTGGCTCACCCGGGGGCAGAACCTCGTAGTGTCGCAATATCTTACTGGTAACACTCTTCAGTTCTGCGATGGCAAATTTTTGCCCGATACAGTTCCTCGGCCCCGCGCTAAACGGAATGTACTGGTAAGGGTTCGTCTTCTCGGCCGACGTTTCCACGTTGAACCGCTCCGGATCAAACTTCTCCGGATCGGGAAAGTACTCTGCGTTACGCCCGAGGAAGAACGGCAGAATTATCACATTCGCACCGGCTGGGAATAGTTTTCCATCTGCAACGATAAGCCCAACGGGTGGTCTCGTAGTTTGCCGCCGAAAACGTTACGAAATCCGTTGACTTACTGATTTCGGTGTTTTCCAGCATTTTCCGCCCGAACATTGGCACCGAGGGGTACAGGCGAAGGGTCTCCTTAATCACCAGATCCAGATAGTGCATATCGTTCAGCATCGACATGGTGACGGGCCGCGAACGATCGTCGCCTACGACACTCAACACCTCGTCGTACACCTTCTGCTGGACGGTAGGGTTGTTGGCCAAACTGTACAACAAAAAGCTTATAGCGGTCGTCGTAGTATCATGCCCTTCGAACATAAACGTGTCCACTTCTTCGCGAATTTCCAAATCCGTCAACGGCCTACCGTCGACGGTGGCCTGCAACAGTAGGTCAAGGAAAGCCATCCGTTTCTTTGCACCAACATCATCGTCCTGCGCTTCGGACGTGCCGCTCGCCAAACGCTCCTTCAATTCTTGTCGCCTAGCTTTGACCACACTGTCAGTGTAACCATGTAGAATGGCCAATGCCTTGAGCTGCCTTCGCCGGTTACCGGACAGACGGAAGAAGAACTCATACCGGAGCAGGAAATCGTAGAACCGAAACTGTATTAGATTGGTGATCCTGTAACAACAAACACCTCGGTGATCAATGCATGTCACATTAGTGGGCACTTACTCTTTCACTGCTCTAACATAGGTGGACTCTGAGTTCATTTGCGCGTTTACTTTCGTACCCATCGCTGATTCTACGCGCCCGGAAAGGAAATTAGAAACGCATTGGATTAGTGGTACGCGAGTTTAGGAGAATAAACCCGATCGTATGGCGAGTAGCAGCGACGATCACTCGGACCATCCGCGATCACTTACCGCAAATAACATCCAAGGCGTAAAGTGTCACCAAAGGAAACACGTCGAACGATTCGCCCGATTTCGCGAACAACCGCAGTATATCGACCAGGGTGTGGCCCTGTTGATCGAAGATTTCCACAAACTGTTCGAGGATTTTGAAGTGGAACGATGGTGTGATTACTTTGCGGTGCGTTTGCCACTTGCGCCCGGTACTGATCAGCAGTCCTTCGCCCAGCCAGGGTCTTATAAAGTCGTACTCGGTCGATTTATCGATGTACTTAGGGCTGCTGAGCAGAACCTGTTTAGGAGAAGCATCATTTTTAATTTATCTTAGAAATTCAGTTGTTTTACTACGAAAGCAGCCATGCACTAAGCAAGGTATACAGAAGCTAATCTAATATTTAGTGTAATGCACCCGCCTGTTCTTATACCCAAATTACAACAAACGTTTGGTTTTACTCTCCATGACCAGAACCGAAACGTAATTACTTTCAGAACCGCCAAACATCCTTGAATCCAACGTTAACATTTTATCCTTTGGTAAGTTTTTCCGAACCGGAATATGTATAAAACCCGTACAGCCAACCCGTTCGTCAAACACTAATTAAACCGGTTTTACCTATCTCAAATGCATGTCAAGTTCACTGTTGCTGTTGGCTTTGAAAAATCAGCGTCTCTCAATCTATCATTTGCCGATCGTTGTACTCCGATTCACAGGGCTCACGGCGCGACGTGTACCGTTCGTGTGCATGGAAGTAAGATGTAGCACGTGTTATAAAAACAATCGACTGGCTCGCGACACTACTACGCAAAGCGCTTCTTTATACAAACACACTTCCTAACGAGGTCATTCGTTATACCACGTTACGGGTGTCGTTACTTCAGGGCAAATTTCAACCGCATCAGCATGTTGAATAGCAGCGGCAACTCTTTTCAGAATCGAATCCAAGAACTCAGTGTCGATGACTACAAAACTCGTACACTCGTGTTTGGTGAATGTTCTTTCCAACACTCTGTAATATGACCCAACAGCTTGTATCTGTAAGCTGATACCGCAACTCGTACCTCAATGTCCTTGGGATCGGTACTCAGGACTATCAGTTGCGTGCCGAGCCACACTCGAAAGCACTGTCCGTACTCGGCAACCAACGTGCCCAGCAGTTTCAGGAATTCTGAAAAGATCAATGAAAATACAGTATTCTGTCCACGGAATTACGTGAATTAGATTGGAAGCTTACCGGCGGGAGTTTTGTAGATAAACAGCAATCCATTTCCGACCAACGGATATGCTACCGGTCCCCCAAGCTTACCCGCGTGCCGGATAGCACTGCCAAAATGTTTCACGGTCCACCAGAAGGCCACGGTCACCAGTACCAGAATGCCACTCAGGACGATTTCCCACGGCGCCATGGTGCAGGCTTTGTTGACCACGGAAAGGGAAGTGGAAATTTGTGTCTGATCCGGTTGCGCACCCGGACGCTAAGAAAACGCTTTCAGTGCAGCAGTACGCCACGAACCTGACTGACCGCCGACAAAGTACCAAATGATTGCTTCCATTACGCGTGTGACAAAGCACGATCGCCGACACACCCGCGACCCGCGACTAGTGTTAACGTGTACGACTAACTCGCGCGATTGAAACCATGCACTCACACTCGAAACCCTTCCGTACAGGTCAGCATTAGTACACGCTCCGTACGGCTTGCTCATTAACGAAGGCTCGAAGCGATTCGTGCCGTTAATCGATTCGAGCAGTTGTAAGTTAACAACCCATGGCGCTAGAACTTTATGTCGATGCCGATACACTCCACGGCACGCGAGTCTTAACATAGAACGCTCAAAGAAAAATAATCGTTTCCATTCTCGTCCAGAAAAATTAGCGTGGAAATGATTCTCAGGGAATGTATTGTACCCTGTTTGGCCGTAGAAAATACTAGCGAGGCATGATGATCTAACGATATGGGCGCTAATGGCTAATGTGAGAGATAGTACACTTCTTTGATTCAATTGTTTAGGGGTAAATGAATGAAATCTACTACATCCATCATGATTCCTTTTCCCACTCTAGGAATCCATGTGGAGTCGACAGTCCTTGTGAGGAAAACGGTCATCAGTAAGTTTGTCACGATCAGGGAGTTTCCTTCTTATCACGTCGCCGATCGGCTGCCCTGGCTGGCAATCTGATTGTAATCTATCCCCAACAATCGATATTCATTTCTGGTTGGCATGTTTCCTTCCATTCTGTCTTGAGACACAAACTATATCATTAGGTTAATTCGGCGTGCATACAATAATGCACACAGCCCGATCAGTGAATTCAGTCACTACTTCAAACTGTCCGGTATCCATTTAATAAAACAACAAATATTTTATCAAATTTGTTGTAATGTTGTAATGCATTTCTCAATTTATGTCATTCTAATTTCATATCAACCATAAAGGATTTCTTTTGTGTTTCATTGCGGGGACTTTGCTTTGCGGAGAATAGGTACGGAATTTAATACGACGTAAAATGTAATACCTGTCTTTCGACCTCACTGGGAAATAAAAGTCGTTTTGCGTGTTTTGGGAAAAGTGGCTGGGCCACCGATCGAAGGAAAGAACTTTTTGGCCACACTGTGCACAGCTTTAATTATTAAGTCATTAACATATCGACGGAACAGTCATTTCTACTAAAGCCATTTGTGCTGTAGTTCAATTGGAACAAAAGGGTTAGCCCATTTAGATGCCTTTCATTGAAATTTAACCGCAACTGAAAGACGATTACATGCAGCTTTGGTCGTAATTTCTATCTCTACTTTTTCATTACTAGAAAGTGTTCAATTTTACAGAATACCTGTTGGCTCACCTAACGTGTGGTTTACTGGCAATTTTGCAAATTATTGCCTACTCATGAACGTTTCCGAACGTGTGACCGTAATTAGTGCTTCAATCACATCGTGTCGCATCCCGGTTAAGTTTCTGGTCACGTTCACAACCATCCCGATCCGTTCACTACGCATCACCCGAAAACCTACCGACTAACCGGTATTTGCTTTGAAGCTCTTCTGTTTGTTTTGTTTGTGTTTTCAGCTTAACCCACCAAAAAGTTACTGTCGGCTGATGCCAACGAATATGCTAAACGATCGCAGCTAAAGGCAGAGCAATAAAGTTTCCGAAACGGCGTTCTGCGACGGTTATCCAGCATAGGGCGATCCGGCATCGCAACAGTGTTGGTGAAGTAGGGCCATCCCGCAACGCGTTCCGGTCACATTTTGTAACCATACTCAGTTCAGTTACAGGTTTTACTTCGCGTGATCAACAACCTTTCAGCATGATCGTGTTCGCCGTGATCATCTCCGTACTGTTCGCATTGTGTTTACGATTTGTAGCTTTTCGGTACAAGATGTACCGTACGGTCGGTAAGATCCCCGGTCCTCCCGCGAACTTTCTGTTCGGAAACGCACTCGAGCTGATGCGCTACGATACCCAGGGTAGAATCGGTGTACCATGTGGCGATAAATTAGTCATTAAATGTTATTCAATGTTACATTGTTTTAGGCTTCTTCGAAGCCCTGATGAAATACTTTCATCGCTATGGGACTACGATCCGGATTGATCTACTGAGCAAGAGTTGGATAGTGTTTGCCGCACCTGCCGATATTGAGGTATGTGTTCTAAAACTGGAAAGCGAAAAAAACGTGTCCACCATAAAACTCGTTCCACCCTGCTTGGCACGCACTTCGGCCGGCCCCCTACTCATGCACCTCGGTGTTTTTGCATTGTCACAGCGCATTATTTCGTCCAACGAGTTCAACCACAAGGCATCGGATTATGACCTGCTGCAGGAATGGATAGGGAACGGCATTTTGCTCGACAACGGCAGCAGCTGGTTCGCCAACCGGCGTGCTCTGACCGGGGCGTTCCATTTTAAGATTCTCGATAGCTACGTGCCCGTATTCGAAGAACAGGCAAAGATATTGGTACGCAAACTACTTGCTAGCTCCGGCGATCCGGTGGACGTGTTCCCCATTCTCAAGCTGTACACGCTCGACGTCATCCTGGAGACATCGATGGGCGTCCAGTGCCACGCGCAAGTGAAGGATTCGGCCTACGTGCAAGCCGTGTCCGAGTAGGGCAAAGATGTTGCGTTCTATGAATACCCGTGGTGCTAATGTGCCTTTCACTTCCATACGCCAGCCTTACGCGAATCATCTTCTGGCGGATGTACAACACCATGGGGCACGCCGACTGGAGTTTCCGGCTCACAAAGCTGTATCCACTGTACCGCAAATCAATTCGCATCAACAGCGAATTCACAACGTCCGTTATCAAACAACGGCGTGCTGAACTTCTGGTGTCGGACTCTGACGCGCCCAGACCGGAGAAAGGGCGTCTCTCGTTGCTTGATATCCTGTTGCGGTCCGACATAACCGGGCGCCAGTTCACGGATGAGGAGGTGTACAGCCAAGTCAATAACTTCATGTTTGCCGTAAGATCAGTCATACTCGTCGCACGCTGTAACCCAAAGGAACCAAACTCGAACCGTAATCGTTTATTCCAGGGCCACGACACAACCTCTAGCGCTATCACCTTCATACTGTATGCCTGCGCCAAGTATCCGATCGTCCAGCAGCGTGTGTACGATGAAATCGTTGCCGAAATTCCCGCCAGCAAACCGATCGACCAGCAGTCAATCAATAGCCTGAAGTATCTGGAGCTAGTGATTAAGGAATCGCTGCGCATGTTTCCTCCTGTTCCGTACTTTTCCCGCTTGATCGAAAAAGACGCAACCATCAACGGACACCGCTTGCCAAAAGGGTCGTCGATGGTTTTCGGTGCTTATATGCTGCACCACAGCCCGGATCACTTTCCACAGCCCGAACTGTTCCGACCGGAGCGGTTCGAGCAAACGGACAAGCGCAACCCATTTGCATACCTTCCCTTCAGTGCCGGAAGTCGCAATTGCATTGGTAAGCTCACCGCTTCTCTACCGGGAACCCAAAAATCTAACAACTTTATCTTCGTAGGACAAAAATTTGCGCTCAATGAGCTCAAGACGGTGGTTGCGTCCGTGCTGCGCCACTGCAAAGTGGAGTTACCCGATCCGGACTTTGAGCCAAAATTAAAGTTGGAAATCGTGTTGAAACCCGTAAACGGTATGCACCTGCGCTTCACTCCACGGCAGGCAACCGAGCTGAAGTGAAGTGTTTTTATGAACAGTGTAACGAGCAACTTCACGTTGCGATTTGAACATCGGTGGTGGATCGATAAACAATAGAGAGTTGTAGAACTACTTTATCGAATTAATTGCTTTCTACTTTTAAATGTTTCACTCAAATTTTTACCCATCATCAATCTTATACGAAGAAGCCTCTATCGGGATTGGTTTATGCTGTTTCTGGTTTATGGCTCGGCACATGTTAAGCACATTTTCTGCTCACAAACTTCAATGGCAGTCCCTTCGCCGGTTTCAGCACAATTTCGGCCTTCAGCGTCGGCACATAGTCAGCGCGGGGCAGCTGTACGTTGAACTTTTGTAGTATCTTGACGAGCGCAGTCTTCAGCTCATACTGGGCGAACTTCTGCCCTATGCAATTACGACTACCCGCGCTGAACGGTATGTAGGTGTACGGGTTGAAGACATCCGAGTCACGCACCGTCTCGAAACGGGCGGGATCGAAGCGCTCCGGATCGCGGAAATAGTGTGCACTGCGGTGCATCGTGAAGATGTCCACCACCACGCTGGTTCCGCGGTTTATCCGGTCCGCGAGTAAGTCCGTGTCCTCGGTGGCAATGCGTGCTATAAATGGGACCGGTGGGAACAATCGAAGTGATTCCTTGAGGACCAAATCCATATAATGAAGGTTGTTGAGGGTGCTGCAAGAAAGAATGAAAGCTAAGGCGCGAGGCGATACGATGCAGTTAGCCAACAACTCACCTTAGAGAAAGCTCCGTAAAGTCTGGACCAACTTCACTTAGGATCTCTTCGTACAGTTTGTCCTGAACGTCTGGATGCTTAGCCACGTTGTACAGCAGGAACGTCATGGCCGATGCCGTCGTGTCGTGGCCCTTCGGATACACGGACAGAGCCCTTTGCATTGCTATTCTATACAACGTCTAACGGTAGTGTAACTTACGGCAAATGTAAACGTATCGACCTCTTCACGAATTTCTTCATCTTTGAGCGGTTTTCCGTCGATGCGCGCATCCAGCAGCGTGTCCAATAGAGCTCGCTTTCGCTTCCCGAATGTCTCATCGTCTATCTCGCTGGCCACTGCCGGTTGGGTGCGTTTGTTAATCTGACGCCGTTTCTCGATCATGTTCAGCGTAAACTTCCACGATTGCTTGACCAGCTCATCGAACCTACGGCCGGTGGCGGTCAACCGGAACAGAACGTCGGCGTTCATGAACACATTGAACATACGCCAGTACAGAATCGAGCTCAGCTCCTCCACAATGCGCGTGTAATACGCTTGTTGCGATGCATCTTCCGTACTGTCCACGCCCATGGCCGTTTCACAAATCACGCCGAGCGTGAGCAGTTTCAGCCGAGGAAAGATATCGATTGCTTCCGCCGTACTGCCGGACACAGACTCCAGCTTCTGGCAGAACGTCTCGGCCTGCCGGTTGAAGGTGGGAGCAAAGTTGTCCAATATTTTAAAGTGAAACCCGGGAGTAATGACTTTCCGTCTCATGAACCATTTCTGCCCCTTCGACACCAGCAGCCCGTTTCCGATCCATTCCGAAACCTTATCGTAGTCCTGGGATTTAGCGGCGAATGCGGGTGACGTTGCGATGGCCTGGCAGAAACGAAAAGACGATTCGTCATATGTTTTTTTTTGGACCTAAGCCCCTGATGAGCTGCCTACCTCAGCGGCCTCGGGGGATGAATAAATGATACTGTAATCGTAAAAGAAGTCCAGCTTGTACTCCTTCCCGTACCGCTTACCGAATGCGATAAGCTGTGCAAATATATCTGCAAAACGGATATGACTATGTCTAGAGCAGAGCCAATGCACTTTAATATTATTCACTGGTCTCACCGACAGGACTGGCACCCAGAAACGTAACGACATTCCCGATGAACGGCCAGCGTTTCGGACCCGGAACCCTTTCGTACGCCTTCCATTTCCAATCGAGCAGAACCAGCAGCAGCCCAACGAAGCACAAAAACAGTACCGGCCAACCAAGCATCTTTGCAACGCCAAATTCTAAACACAACTGCGGACACCTTCCGTCAACAGCGGACAGTGGCCGCTTATAAAAACAAAGCAAGTGCCTGTGTAGTGGTGCCAACATTCGTATCGTTTTGCGTTATGTGTAGCGTTGCCACCCTCCGCCCAACAGACCTTTGGCCACACCGGCACCCCGCAGATTGTTGATAAAGCGCGGGATTATCGTAATCGGACGACCTTTCAATCGATCCAGATGTACGCCCTTACAGTTTTATGATAATGTTTTCCAACAAATAGAGTTTTAACTTAATCTTTATTATGTCACATTTTGCCCAACTTATTACAAAAGTTCCACTTTTTCCTTTAGGTACTTAACCCGTTTTGCAGGCTATTGGTGACACAGCGGAGCACTTACACTATTACACTATGCGGGGTCGTACCGTGATAAGAATCCCAACATAAGAAGAGCTGCTACTCAAATATGAGCTCGTACTCTTCTATCATGACGATAATACATTCGCGCGGTATGACGGTTAACTTTTCAAACTTCACCGGGCACACGTCGGCCAACGTTTCGTTGAAGATGCAGGAGCTCATCAAAAGCGCCAAGCTGAAGCTGTCCATTTCGTTCTCCTTGATAGCCGCCACGCTGTAAAAGACAGAGCCATGGTAAGAAAAGTGGTTGCCAATGCCTGCGTTTTGTTTAGTGGTTACTTGCGCAGATGCTTCATGAGAAATTTAAGCGTTTGTCGTCTAACTTCATCGAGGGCGTTGACAAGCTGTAACACTTTCGCTCGTTTGTTGCTCTCTGCAGGAACGGAAACATGATACCAGAAAAGGGAAATTACCATAGAGCGCCTTTGCGTCCCGTTAAGGACATGCCCAATACTCACTGAGGACGGCTGCGGTCGGAATGATCTCCGAACAAATCTGCAATGGTATCAGGGGGTCCTTCAACTCGCGCAAAAACAACTTGACGATGCCACACACTTCGTGCGGGTTACGCAGTTTACGCAGCTTCTTGTAGTTGTTCGCATTGATGTCGTAGCGCAGGTTCTGTATCACATTGTAGTCACCCGATACCCGGTAGAGGCCAGGCACCTTCAGAAACCTTTCGTTCGACTCCAGCATGGCGACGCACTCGAAGATTACTTTTGGTATCCGGGGATGGTCGGTCATGACGACGTCGTTAAGAAAGGTGTTGAAGCAAGCTTCATCTGACGGTGGGGCGAAAATTAATTGATAGATCGGTTCCCACAGGTACCAGGACCGCTCCGGCACTTACTCTTGATTATGTTACGCTTCTCCAGTGTTTCCTTGTCCGATCGTCGCTTCAGCTTTAAGTACACTAAAAGTTTACCGGCGTTAAAGCTTTTCTGCGACACGCTGTTGTAGCTTTCCTGTAACTCTTCGTAGGCGCCCTGCAGTGTCTCGTGTTCCGATTTCAGTCTGCTGAAACGCTCCTCTAGCAACGAGTAACTCTCTTCCAGCTTTTTGTGCTTATCCAATAACGAGCAGTGCTCTCCCTGTAGATAACGGAGCTGATCGGTGGAATCTATCACAATCGACGTGCTTGATACTGGCTACGGATTGGGTGAAATTATGTTCATTAGTACACACGTTCGGGTACGCCTTCGCTTACAAGCACCTACTCTCGAATTCGGCGCAGGACGTGTTGGTCTGGGGGGGAAAAAGATGATACGTCACGGCGTTAGTCACTCGTACGATATAGATCTCTTCGTTTGGCCACACGTTTCGCGGTCGTACAAAGTTTACCTCTTTTTCACTGTCAACGTACGGTTTGAGAACGCATCTAGCACACTACGGGGCTTGGACTTGCTTTGGGCTAAGCCCAGGTAGGGGTCCATCCTCAATGTTCACACTTTGAAATGTTCCGCGCCCCAACACCACTAGCGCACTGCTTCACTTACTCAAACTCAACATGACGAGTTGGCTTGCAACTTACAAACCCAACTGATAAAACGCGAGGCGCGAGTCATACATCGAAACCGCCGACCCGACACACATTGATGCAGCCGCAGCGCCACTACGGGGACGCGGGAAGACATCGCGGCCACACGGAACTGAGTCTGATATCTTATCGATTCATTGATAACACGTGCTTGGGCAAAAACAAAGTCACATTAAACAACCGTTTGCAAAACTCGGTTCGCTTCACGGTAGACCCGAAACCATTAGCGAAGAGCTCACGTTGATCGTGAGAATCGCGAAATGGTGTGTATTCATATCGCAAACCCTCTACAGGAAATCAAAACTCTTATCAGTAGTTTAGTAAGCGTTACTACTCTCTGCACTTGTGGTGAATTGAATGAAGATAACATGAGCGTTGCGACATAATTCAAGGAACTTTTCAACTGTCCAACCATCGCGTCAAACAGATGAAACATTTGTAGGGTTCTACGCAGCTGTCATAGTGTTTTGCTTTCCCATGTTGACAGCTGAGCTCTTTGCTCGCAAACGTTGATTTTCCTTCGCCGAGCAAACACACGTTCGTGGGACTTCCGTGTCTGCCCCCGACAGGGAGGCAAAATACCGTTTTCCTTCACCGCGGGTGGAAAATTGGTTCGTGATTGTTGGTGCGAGTGGAAGTGTGGCTTAGGCGCTGCAGTGTAATCCGAGGCTCGTACACTAGCCCCATTCGTCCCCGTCGGCCGAGGTTCGCTCCTCGCCGCACCACCGGAGGCGTAATGATTGGGAACGCCAAATTGTCGCTGTTGGCAGCAATCGCCGTGGCCAATGTGGCAATGCTAACCATGTGCGCTGGCTACACATTCCAGAAGAGTGGTGGTTCGATCGTCCAGGACGAAAGCTTCCTGCAGGAACCGCATTACCGTGGCAACGATGAGTTGCTCGATGTGTTGGCGCAAATGCAGAAGGACTATCCGTGGCTGGCGAAGGTGCACACCATTGGAAAATCGCTGGAAAGTCGACCGCTATCCGTGCTCGAAATACGTCCGAACGTAAACCGACCCCGGCCTCTGCTCATGCCCATGTTCAAGTATGTGGCAAATATGCACGGAGACGAAACGGTAGGCCGCGAGTTGCTCCTTTATTTGGCCCAGTTCCTGCTGGCCAACTACGCGACGGATCCCGAAATCGGAGCTCTCGTAAATGAGACCGCCATCTACCTAATGCCCTCCATGAATCCGGACGGCTACCAGCGTTCACGGGTAAGTGTAACGAGTCCGGTTGCTGTACGTATTGATCCCTTCAGTTGCTCCATATTGAACCAATGTTGTGACCGTGGGCAGGTGAAAAAACTGGCCAACATGCTGGTCGTACCAACACACTTCAACGACGGCGTGACGTCAAAGGTGCTTTAAGGCGATTCAACCGCCCAAAGTGTAACAGATGGGAGTGCGTTGAGTCATATATTTGTGTGCTGCGTACAGCTGGAGCGATTGTGGGATTTCGACTGTATATTCACTGCAGATATCGTGGAATGCAACTTCCAGATGATTGTGAATGCAAAGCGTTTATTGATCAACGGATTGTTATTTCCGTCAATGTTGGAGCTACGAAAAAAACACCCCGGTTGCTAAAAGTGGAAGGAATTCCCAACAAACCATTCAATCCAAAGTTAATGTGAACTCCGTCGTAACAGCCACAGCCTCCCAAGACGTTGAACGATAGCAATAACTCAACATCACCCACCGAGGCTTTGCGTTGCTAAGAAGAGAAGCGAAAAACAGAGCACTTCGCTTGAATCTAGCCACACCTTTCGAAGCGGGTGCCTGATGGAAGGGCCTTTCACCCGTTAACGGTTAACTAAAGCTAGTGGTTTGACGACCGGGCTCTACCTTGCGGGCTTCGTTATATCACCGTTCCTTACCGGCGCTTAAAGGCGATACGTAGTTCCGATTGTCGGCGGAACATGTTTGTGTCGGACATTGTGCCACACTCCAAACCGTCGCGAGCGGCATTCCCGCGGAGATTCTGGGTCAAAACTTTCACTCGTTTTTCTTCCGGTGAACAGAACAATTGGCTTTCCCTGCTGAACTATCGCTGCGGGCAGGCAAGCGAATAATCACTGAATCATCTCAATAAGCGAAACCAAACGACACTGTTTCATTCTGTTTGCGTTCCGATTGGTTGTTTTACTGTGCTCTCGCTTGTGCACCTGCGTTCCATTGTATCTCGCAGTTCCGGGATGACCGAAGAGAGATGTGAAAAATAATTTCCACTTTACATACATCCGTTAACAACTAGAATTGACCAGCCATTCTAACGGAAAGGCGATGAAGCATGCAAATGACAACGCGACACTCCACCAGATTCTGAATAATGCTGACACTGGTGCCGTTGGTGAAGTCTATTGTTTTTCTATGAAAATGACATGTAGAACAGCTATTTTCTACCGCATTTGAAGCCCCCCGTTTGTCCATTGGACGCCTCGTGGAACACCACCTACATTGCAATAGTTTTCCCCATGGACATGATTTACATTCAGCGCAATTCCATATGGATCGGCAAAGAAAAGTCGAACGATGAAATAGCCAAATTAGTAAAGCACGATTGTATGTAATTAGCACTAAAGTGTATTTCAAACTAGGAAATAAATTAATCTGCTTTCACGCTTTCCAACTTTCACGGAATTCATAGTTTGTTGGACGATTGAATAGGATTTCATTTCTTTTTACTCTATTGCGCGTTCTTCAATCTGTTTAAATATTTCAATACGAACTTTCCAAAACACAAGAACATAATATCTCACTAAAACAGTGCGAATAGCAATATTGGATTGATAAGTATGCTATGCACCCACCACTATGCCCCACACAAGGTCAGACAGAAAACGGCTCCGGAAAATATACCGGAAGGTCACAAAAGCCGTAGCGCGACCTCAAAAGTGATTGAGAATTTAGATTATTGTTACTCACTCAGCAAGCGCTGGAAGTAACATCATTTTCTGTGTCATCAAATAATGGGAAAAGAATGAATGAATTTAAAATTGACGCAATTTTCCTTTTATACAAGAAGGAGCTAAATCCCTAGAGTAAAAATTAACAAAGTCGCATATGACTTGGCAGTTTTTTTTATTAAAAAATAGTTGAAATCAAGCTAACTCCGAATAGTGAATGTATGTGGCAAAGATTGATCACTTTCACCCTCACACCCACTGCGAGAGACTACAGACTACCCACGTCACTACACTTGTCGATATGTCGGTGACAATTTTTGCTCCGGCGTCTTCGCCTTGGCTTAGGAGAAGTCGTGGCCGTGCATGCAAGTCCATTCACATGGCAGGGAAGGTCGCGTTGTGCGCTTCGAGTGCGTGATTGAATTATTTTTCAATAATTTTTCTATTTTCTCCACGGATGAGCGGGGTCGAGTTGAAAGACATCATTTGCAGTCCGAGGCCGCCCGAGGCCATCAGCTTTCCTCGGTGACACTGACTGTCCGTCACATGATAGAAAGAGGTCGAACGGGACATCTAATTAGCACCTTGTGAAGTGCTTCAACCGTTCCTGTCCGGTCATTGCCTGCCGAAGCAAATAGCTGCCAATGTACATTTTGTACCGATTCTGGATCGATGCACTGGGCGATGTTATCTTACCGACGGACAACATAGCCCCTACGCCCCACGCCCACCCTTTTGCGTGGGACAAACACTAATCGGAAGGTACAAATCACAAACTCCGGATGTGCGTTCCTGCACAGCAGTGATGAATTGTCTACGCTGCAACACGTTCATCGTGGCTAATAATATGATTCGTTTTTATCATCATAAGCCGATACAATTTCACCTATCCCCTTGGCCACTTGCCCAGTTGTTGCTCAATGGTAGTAGGCTGAAGTTGAAAACGAATTCGAACCCGTGAAGGTGTGGCCGCTGATTTTATGCTTTGATAGACAAAACACCTTTTATGACGGGCAGCAATCATTTCAGTTAGCAGGCATTTTTTCTTTGTCAAAAAAAACTCCTACAACATGCTCGGTTTCTGCAATTAATTGATGGTCATGTTTTAATGTCGTACTAGAAACAGTGGATTAAGTCGGCGTTAGGGAATTTGAAGAAGTGCATCCTCCATCAAGCTCCAATGAAAAGCACAGCTCACTATGTTAACCCTTACCGCCATGGAAATGTTTTCCCTTCTTTATTCCAACCAACTTGTTCCCGGATAATCGTATACCCTTATCGACAGGCAACTGTTGCTGTTAGCTCAAACCCTCTCTTAGTTTAATAAAAAAAATGCCGTTATGGGCCTACCTTCTTTTTGGTGCAAATTCACTCGAAAACACACCGCCACGGCATCAAAGTTAATGCAAAACGATAAACCGCGCCACAGTGGTCCTCCATCGTTGCCAGTGCTACACGTGTCGGAGGGTGCCCCACACTGCTGTTGCCTTTGATAAAAATCTATCGCTGTGGGTGTAGCTAGGAACCTATTTGTAACAGTTAACAAACTAGAAACACTATTAGGGTGACAGTACGAGGGTGGTATGGTCGGTTCGCTTAACGCAAAGCTTTGGCTTTGACAAATTTTTCATGCCGGGAAAATCTCCCACCGTGCTATTTGTAAGGCAGCTGCGTGGGATGCAAATCTCTCAGCGTTTAGCTTCCCGATGCTCCTGTCCTATCTGTTTACGAGCCCCCGGGGGCGTTGTGAGTGGGAAGCTCACATCGAAAGCACCGGCAAAACATTCGAACAAGATGACGCAACTGTTTTGCGTTACCATACAAATTTAGTATCGGTTTGGAAATAACCTTGGTGATGGAACTTGTTTTATTACTTTATTTTCTTTGTTCTGCTTACAGGAAGGTGTCTGTGAGTCGCCAGCGAACTACGTCGGACGATACAATGCAGCGAACGTAGACTTGAACCGTGATTTTCCGGATCGTTTCGACGACGAACATACCCGACGGGTGGGGCTGCAACGTCGCCAGCCGGAAACAGTTGCCGTGATGAGCTGGATTCTAAACAATCCATTCGTCCTTTCGGCCAACCTGCACGGTGGTGCGGTTGTTGCCAGCTACCCATACGACAATTCTATGTACGTCACCGGGGAGTTCGGAGACACACCACAAAAAGAGGATACAATAAACTATAGCACCCGTTCTCCCTCTTGCAGTCACCACCACGAGTGTTGCGAAGACAGCCCAACGCCGGATAATCGCTTCTTCAAATATGCTGCCCTAACGTACGCCGATAACCATCCCGTTATGCGACAGGGGCGCGACTGTAATGAAACCTTTCAGAACGGCATCACGAACGGTGCATTCTGGTACGAGCTGAGTGGTGGCATGCAGGACTTCAACTACGTTTATACCAACTGCTTCGAGGTAACGCTGGAGCTAAGCTGCTGCAAATTCCCGCTCGCCAAGGAGCTGCCAAAGGAGTGGACCAAGAACAAACGCAGTCTGCTTGAGTATATGAAGCTTGCCCACGTTGGAGTAAAGGGACTGGTTACCGACAGTGCGGGATATCCGATTAAGGATGCCGATGTAATCGTCAGTGGCATCGACCGTAACATGCGCACCAGTGACCGTGGCGAGTACTGGCGCTTGCTGGTTCCAGGAAAGTACAACATCCGCGTCGAAGCCGTTGGGTAAGTAAGCGATTCGACACTCTTACGGCATTGGTTCACATCTAACCATCTTGTCGGTAATGGCCCTCTTTTAGCTACCATCCAAGTCAGGAGGTTTCAGTGCAAGTGACGGCCGATCACCCGTTGGTGGTAAACTTCAGCCTGAAAAGCTACGAAATCCTAGAAGGTATCTAAACAACATCTCCCTGCCAACCCACGACCACTATAAGTGCAGCTTCGTTTGCATTCCACCCGGAGCGAAGTGATGGGAAAACAAGGGACTACATCTACAAATGCACTATCCGCCTGGGGGAAAAAAAACATTGCCGGGCTTGTGTACAGTTTGGGGAAAGCCATTCGCCTTTGCAATTCTCTCTCGCAGTGTTCGAACCATAAGCATCCCTAAAGGTGGAGGGGTTTAACAGCCTAACCTCGGGCACTAGCATGATCCTCGCTTATGGACCCGGAAAGCAGTATTTATATACTTGAAGCTACACCTGCCTATACGTATCTTATATGTGTAACAAACCAACCAGTAACGTTGAGCAAAGTGGCTCAACCATCAGGCACAATTAGCGAATGTGTTGATCGTTGGATTCAACCATCTCAAGGTGAAAGTGTCCAACAGTCCAAGGTCCAACGATCATCCATTCCTTGAATCTTACCACTAATTAAGTGTTACCGTAAATTATTACTACTAATTTCTCGAATATACTAACACTCTGGTGACGTCGATTTTCGAAAGTTGTCAAACTTTCTTCTTTCTTTTAATTCAACAACCTTCATTAATACCCACTAAACGAAAGTAACAGAAACTAACAAGTGTAATGCACCGAGAGCTTAGTTGGTTCGTATACGAGGGACAATGTTTCTTTCTGGTTGTAGTATCTATCGAATAATCTTACTAATCATGTCAATATCAATCTGATGCATGCATAAACCATTGTGGTGAACCACTTCAGCACAATTCTCGCCCAAGTCAAGCATTGTACACATATGTAGCGCGTACTTGTTATCGTTGTCGTAAGGTACTTGCATTATATTTCTGTATGGGGCAATAAGCCCAGGGCTGTGGCGAGAAAAGACACGGTTTTAGAACCCGTTTTGCAACACATTCCAGATATGTTGGCACTGCACCGTTCGCATCGTCGATGTGGTGCTCATTTTGAGTGTTTTGGCTGGCCACAACACATGGGTTGCACATACGCTGACCACGAATCACACAGCACACGAAAAGAGAGTTTTTTTTCTGTTTACTGTCACCGTCAATCAAAAGGCGGCGGTTCCAAGATCCATTGCATCCAAGTTGATCCCTTACAATGGCTCCTTAAACCAATTCCTTAAACAATCATACGCTTCTTTCGTTGGCAGATCTTTTCTACTTGCATATGGTGCAATAATCGATGCTTATTGATCAACCAATATCCCTGTTGTGTGTATGTGTGTGTATGTGTTAACAATAATCCCCAGAAAACGAATCAAAATACCTGTAACTAACGTTACACTTGGATTCCAAAATATGTTGCAAAGACAATACCATCAATGTTTCGTGCTGTCAGAGAGAACGTTAACCCGGAAAAATCCCAGAGATAGAGAGAGAAAGAGAGAAAGGGAGAGAGAGAGAGAACAGGGAATGAAAAAGAAAGAAAAATACCTCCAAGGAGAATCGGTGCAATCCTGTATTGAAAATGTATAAATGTTAGAATACTAATCCGAAATAAATCCATTGTATAAACTACTGGCCAGCCGAAACCAACATGCTCCCAGCACCCTGATCCAACGTGCACGCGACCGTTTGGCGTATATTGTGTGGTTCTGCTCCAATTTCAACTTCTCCCGAGAACTGTGAATTTGTTGCCTGTTTTCACGGTGCGCGGATCCAACAAAAATGGGAATAATAAAATCGGCAGTTACCGGAACTGAGTTTTCATCCTATTTTTTCTGCGAAATGTACAGGGCAGCGTTGTGGGTCTTCGGTTTTCTTGGCCAGGACTCGCTTTGGCAAGAGGGTAATATACTAAAATGTGTAGTTCAAAGCCTCAGTACGTGTTTCGTAATGCGTTATTTTATGTGTTGCTGCATGCAGAGAATCATTTCTTTCAACAAAAATGGAGGACATTGTATAGTATACTTATCACCCATTAAACAAACAATTGGACTAACTCGTTTCACCCAAACCATGTTGCTTCGCAAACTTTAACGCTTAACTTCACAATTTCGATGGGATTCTTCCATTCTTCATATTTATTCTCTCCCTCATGTGACCCGATTTTTACAGCCCCGTCCAAGGCCGAACAAGTGCGCGTCGTGCGCGAAGCAATCGATTCGTACGGATTTGTGAAAACTCCCGACTTTAAGCACCACAACTACACGGCCATGGTGAGGTAAGTATCCACACAGTTCACTGCTTCCGTGGCCGGTTTTTTGTTACTAATTTTATGCATCCACACAATCCGGGTTAATCACGGTGCAGCTACATACAAGAGCTCGCCGCTAACTATCCGGCGATCACGCGTCTCTACTCGATTGGTAAATCGGTGCAGGGGCGCGATCTCTGGGTGATGGAAATAACCGATGGGCCCGGCAAGCACGTTGCCGCCAAACCGGAGGTGAAGTACATCGCCAACATGCACGGCAACGAGGTGGTCGGCCGCGAACTGTTGCTGCTGCTGGCCAAGTATCTGTGCGAAAACTACAATCAAACCGAGCGCGTTACGAAACTGGTCAGCCACACGCGCCTGCACATACTCTTCAGCATGAACCCGGACGGGTACGAAGTGGCCGACATCAACGATAAGGACAGCCTGAAGGGACGCTCGAACGCGAACAATGTCGATCTGAACCGCAACTTTCCGGACCAGTTCGGGCACAATCAGTACAACGCTCGACAGGAACCGGAAACGTTGGCCGTTATGAACTGGTCACTTGCCATTCCGTTCGTGCTTTCGGCGAACCTGCACGGAGGTGCACTTGTGGCTAACTATCCGTTCGACGATTCACCAAAGGACTTTGCCTACTCCAGTGGCTACAACGATCCGCGTACGAAGAAAAATCCCACGGAGGAGGACGAACTGTTCCAGTACCTGGCCCGTACTTACGCAAACGTACGTATTTGGTGTGTCGGTTTTGTTTCCATTCGTGTGGGGCAAGTCGCTAACCTATTCTCGCAATCGATCTCTTCTTCCTGTCACAGTCTCACACGACGATGCGGCTGGGGAAACCATGTCCGAACTATTTGCGCGAAAACTTCCCAGAAGGCATCACGAACGGTGCCGCATGGTACAGCGTCACGGGAGGCATGCAGGACTGGTCGTATGTTGTCGGTGGAGCGCACGAGCTGACGCTCGAGGTCGGTTGCGACAAGTTTCCTCCGGCCTCCCAGTTACCCGACTTCTGGAAGCAAAACCGTGAAGCGCTACTACAGTACATCGAGCAGGCACAGCATGGCATTACGGGGTATGTGCGCAGCACGATCGGGCACCCGATTGGGCGGGCCAGCGTGCAGGTCAATCAGCTCGAGCATGTCACCTACACCACGCCCGACGGTGACTACTATCGGCTGCTACTGCCGGGACTGTACAATGTGACCGCCGAAGCGGAAGGCTATGAACCGCAGACGCTGCAGATTCGCATTCCACCCGAAGCGAACCGGGCGGTCATTGTTGATTTCCAGCTAATGCGTGACGATCCGCAGCACTGGTCCTCCGCGTACGACTATCGGACGCTGGAGAACGTCATCCGCACGCGCTACCACACGGACGCGGAGCTCAAAACAACGATGGCCGAGTTCGAGAATAAGCACTACCAATCGGTTTCGCTCGAGTTCGGTGGAAATGAAGTGTCGATGGCGTATCCATCGGTGAAGGTGACCGATTCGGTAAGTAATGTCCAATTGAACAGTCAACAGCAACCCCGATTCCCTTCTGGGTTGTCTCCTGATTCTCAGAACTAATGTTAACTGCGAATATGTATGAAGGATTTATTTTGCAATTTAGTCTTGATAAGCAGTCTTGATTTGCAACTTCCAGATCGGTACCCCGGAGGAAACGAAGCTGCACATCCTCATCATTTCGTCGCTTTTCCAAACGGCTGCCATCGGTAGGGAAATGGTCATGAATCTGGCACGCCATGTGCTTGCCGGATACCTTATCAAAGAACCACTGCTCATCCAACTGCTCCAGAATGCGGTGCTTCACTTCGTGCCTGTAAAGAACGACTTTGACGAGATCCTGAACCAATACCGTGCGAACACGTCCATCTGCAACCCCAGTTTGCACACGGACGAACTGGCCGATAAACTGCTGAACGCTGAAACAGACCACCAGAAAGATATGTTCCTTCGTATGCTGAAAGACGAGGAGTACGATTTGGCCCTCACATTCTCCGCCGGTGGACACGATATATTGTAAGTTTCGTGTTAGGTAGAGAAACTTGTTTTACAATGTTCGAAAGAGTTTCTAACCAGCATACGGTCCCGGTTCCATTCTTCTCAGCTACCCGAACACTGACGACAAGGTCGCGATCTACTCGCGGTTTGCAGAGAAAATCAAAGGTCACAAGTATCGACAGCCGGCCCAGAGCACCGAACGGTGTGCAGTCGATGCCGGTCTGTTGCACCAGGTCGAATCGACACAGCGCCTCACGAACGCCATCCATAATCTGTACGAGGTCCCACTGTTTACGGTGCAACTCGGGTGCTGCAAAATGCCACCTGAAGCAAACATTGCCACCGTTTGGCGCCAAAATTTGGAGCGTATGATTAACTTCCTGCGGCTGATTGACACCGGCATTAAAGGCTTCGTGAAGGATGTCAACGGGAACGGTCTCCGGAAGGCAATACTACGGGTACGGGGCAATACTCTTATCTACAAAGTGACCCCGAATCTGGCCCACTTCCGCATCGTTCTGCCATCCGGATCGATGGAGATCGAGATCAGCTGCTACAACTACACCTCGCGCATCGTGCCGATCACACTGAACGACAATCAGATACTGGATCTGGGCGATATCGTGATGCAGGAATCGGCACGGCCCCGGGAAGGCATCGTCGCGGCACCGGTCCCACTCGTACCACAGCCGGAAAAGCACAAAGAGTTCGCGGTGCTCGCACCGATGAAAACGATGAAAGTATTTCCCCAAGACGGTGGCGTGGCCGTGAGTCCACTAGTGAGCGGTAAGTGCCGAAACTGGCTGTAGGTGGGACGGGAAATTAATTCAAATATCCACCACAGGCATCGTGCTCGATGAGGATAGCCATCCGCTGCCGAACGCAAAGGTCTACATCACTGATGCCCAGCACCGTGAGCAGATCTTTGCCACCGGCCTTACGGGCGCTCTAGGCAAGTTCCAGTTTGAAGGCGTTCCGCCCCAGAAGGAAATAGTAGTTCACGCCGAACCGGACGGTTACTTGGCGGGCGAAAAGTAAGTATAGAAAGAATTCAACCGCCTAATAATAGAATAGAGGGGTCAATATTGTAACCATCGTATGGCCTGTTCCGCGCAGAAAAATCCGCCAAGGACCAGTCGGTGGTATGACCGGTATCATCTTCCGGCTGGTGCGAGACGAACGCGTGCTCGGCATGCCACGGCTCCTGTTTGTCATATTGGCCGGCTGTGCCTCGGTCGGAATCATCGTCTGTGGCGTCTTGTGCTTCACCTACATACAGGCTCGACGGCGGAACTCGCGCTACTACTACAACTTTTCGCTGCTCCCGCAAAAGGGCGACGTAAACCGGAAGCTGTTCGACGACGACGAGGAAACGGAACTGTTCCGTGCGTCCACCAAAAGTGAGTCGTGTTCGCTAGCGTTCGGTGGATGGACAGTATCGTTAACGGTTTGCCGTGTTTTGTATTTCAATTCAGAGCTGCAGCCATATTTCGATGACGAACGGGACCCGCTTACCGACACGGAAGACGACAGCGAGGAGGAAATCGTGATGCTCAATCCGTCCTTCCGCTCCGCCAGCCAAACGTAACACTTAATTCGCACGCACCTTTCGCTGTTTCTCAAATTTGGTGTCTGTCCAACAGACATTCATTGTAACCAACAGACTCCGCGTCCTGCGCCTTCCATCTCAACGTCCTTATAATTATGCTTTTACTAACGATCAAATCAATGTGCATTACTTCCACGGAACGGCGAGTAGAAGGGAAACCTTTACTTCATGTTGCCAGGAGGCAGTAGATAGTTTAGAAGCGGGTATGTGCAGTGGTATTTACTTCTGCTGGTGACGAACACAGTGATAAAACGGTACAACGATGTGGGTGATCAGGGTGCCAGAGTGGAAGGGCAACGTCATAAACAGCTGGTCCTAGATCCGAAACGTATTGCACCGACAGTGCAACGGCCGAGGGTGATAATGAGAACCGTAACCATTCCATGCTAATGAAATTCAATATATGAAGAACGACAGTTTTGAGGATGTTCAGGAGCGCGGCAAGCATCGTATGAAAAGGTATCTGGCAAAGAAATCCAGTTGCCAGAGAACGTTAAAAATGTGTTAATGATTATGACTCGCAGAATGGGAACCACACGTTACAAGTTATGTAAGACTATCAATTTCTCTCTATCTGGACGATTGAAGTCAAGTAGGCGACGTTCCGTCGAGTAAACGCAAAGCAGAACCATGGCGTTGTGTGTGCTCCATCAACGGTTCGCTGAGAACGCCCGGTGCATCCTCGGAACGTTTGATAGGTTAATTTATTATTTTTATAAGTAAAACAATAAACGTCTGTACGTGGTGTAACATGAATCTGTTGAATTTGAATGATACAATATATCACCACGCATTAGAGAAATTGTGCCACCTTTGCTTGGGCTCGGGCTCAATGGTCATACTCCCGCGATACATTTTCGACCGGATATTTGTTGATTGCTTCTTTGCCTGAAAAAACCGATATTGTTTACGATCAATGTACATGTTCTTTATTTTAATGAACCATTCGCAAGGAAAGTATCAATGTTGTGGTGGTTGTGAACTGATTGAATTGATCCTTGCTTTTGTTTTTTTCTGCCTTTGGAAACGCCTTTTTGTGCTTTTGTAGTCCGTTTGATGTGCATGTAGTTTTCTCCCACAAACAGTTACTGGTATTGATGCTGACTATTATCTATTTTGGTTTACTATTTTTTAGATTTGTTTTTGCTCTATTTGAAACACTCTCGCTACGTGGCGTCAGCTTCTGGGCAATGTGTGTATAGGTTTTCACTTAAATCGGTACCATTTTCTAGCTATACTTACTGCTCTCTCGGGTTCATCCCAATGATGGTTCTACTAAAGAGTCGCATCGTCTTTATTAAGCACACGTTTTGGAAGACTCTGTGACTGAAACTGGCCTCAACGCTACGTGGTGTAAGAATTTTGGAGATCCGGCAATACATTTGACCTGTTACCACCCTGCTCTGGACCATTGCATGACAACTTGGGCTTCATAGGGATTCGCTTCAATCCAGCGTGTACGATTGAAATCGATTAAAGTTGCTTGCAATGCTTGGTGACTCTGGGTTTAGAGTACCACGTATTATAGAATTTAGTCAAACCATCTTTCTGCTTTATTTGGCGTTAGGCTCTTGGTCAAAATGGTCTTTCCAAATATGTTGCGATGTTTATCTGTGCTGTCCGCCGATGAGAACACTAAATCTGTCGATAAAAATTTCTGCCATTTATCTTCCATCGATTTTATTCTCGAACGGGACGAAATGAATGTTTCCGAATTTATTTCTAACGAGGCTGTGGAGTTTTCGTTGTTTGGTAAATATGTTGATTTAGTACCCGTAACCATCGACTTAAAGCCTTCTCAAGACGAACTGGAAATGTTGCTTACGGCCATTTCCAGGAGATGGTGTCATTCTGGTAGCAGTAATTTGGGCACTAACGAAACCATTTTTACGATCCATACGATCACTAACGAAGAAGTAGTTGATCGTTGACGATTGATCAGTTGGGCTATGATAATAAAGAGTGTGAGAACGAGGGTTGTGGGTTGGATTAAACAATAACTGTTATAACGAGTGTCATCGATAAGAAAACATGTACCAAAGTTCTCCGCGAGCAAAGGTTTGGATGCAAAAGCAAACTTTTTCAAAGTGCAGCTCTCTTAATGATCGGTAACGGTAATGATCTGGAACTTAAAAAAAATGAAAACCCGTTGAATAAGAAACAAGGTTACTAGCAGTGTGGTGTTTATGATGGTCTTGTCTATATTTTTTGTTTGTATGTTTCATCAACTTCAATTTCTTCATTTCTGGATTTGCTTCCTCACTGAATTTGGCTTGAAAGCTTGCTTGTAAGCTTGCTCTGAGTAGCGAGTATCAATGTAACTAAATACAACGATCGAGCATTGCTTCGCAAGCGAAAAAAATGCCGACGTTTGACAGATGTTATTCTTTTGCCTAAGCTGAGATGATGTTGAAGTTCAAATAGTTTACTTTGCCAATGATTTGAACAGTGATATATCTTGTCATCTTATCCAAAACCAGGCGCGCGCAATACGATATCATCAAAAAACATACACGAAACAAAATTCGGCATTCGTTCAAAAATCAAAAACGACTCTACGTGTATAGGGATTTGTAAAATGTTTCGATGCTATTATTATCCGTATTGGGTACACGTCAAAAAAAGAACAACGTAATTGCGTAAAGTTCTGCTGCAACAACCTCGTCGAGGGGATTGATGTTTGTGGTGTGAAACGATGAAGACAACGACGAGCAAGATCGCGATCGATGATCGATCAGAAGGAGAAACAGCGCCGGCGGCTTGTGCCGCGCGCCGATTGACTTGATGCATTTTAGTCCTCCTCTTCCGATTCGCTTTCTGAAAAGTGAAAGAAGCATATTTTAGGCAATAGTTTAACTTGACCTCATTTAAGAGCAGTTCCGAATTGATGGTTATTATTAAGACGTTTGTTACAACTCCTTTAAACACCAACTACACTACGCTTAGCAGGCGTTGAAACGAAATTGTATCCTATTGTAGCACCATTTACAAACGTACAGAGGCACACAGCCCCCGCAAAAGGGGAAGGCACAATGTACATGCTTTACATGATGCAACAACAGTGAGATAATAATGGCGCAACCTTAGGAACTTCATTTGCCGAAAACACTTACCCTCTTCAGCATTCTGCAGCCACTCGATGAACTTCTTCATCTGCTCGATAAAGTGCATTTTGCCCTTGTTCGAATGGCCCTCTTTATACCACTTGAGAATTGAATCCTCCGTGACAATTTCGGCTGTAACGGCGTGCATGTCAATTAAATTGTTATTGGCTTATTGCTAATTGTAGAGCCACCGGCAAAAACACCTACTTTTATAGAAGAGCAGTACGATTTTAGAGAACGCCTTCATGAAGTTCATGTTCTCATAGCAGAACTCTTGCACCTTCAAAAGAAGAGCCATCTCTGATCGGTCGGTGGTGGTGAATGCTTCAAACAGTTGAATGTACGTTCGCAGATGCTTCATGGCCTGCTCTGCAACAAGTTCTTCCTTTTTGTTCCACTCGGCAAGCGACATAATCGTGGACCAAATCTGTTAAAATATAAACATAATCGTCAATAAGGTAAAAAAAAATCATTTATAGAATAAAGACGTGCGCAATCTAATCTAAGTTTTTATCTTAGAGGAACGGATTGAGCCGTGTTTATCCATCTAGTATGGTTGCTGTTGCCGTTTAACGGAGGGATCATTTGATTACTGTAGCAATAACACCAGCAATGTTCAATCGTTTCCCACCTTTCGAAGCCATATTGCAGACTCCGAAAAGCTGCGGAAGAAACAATATATTGCCAAGTTGTGCCATTCACTCTAGCAAACCATTTGGAACCACCCGGTGGACAAAGTTCAACATCGAATGGATTTGTCTTTGGTGCCACCACAAACGCGCCAACAAAAACAATTATATAGTCAGCCTGACCAACAATCCTTGCCAGTCGGACTACATAATTTTGTTCGAAACTGAAATGGATCGCAAAGCTTTTTTGGAGCTTACCACTTTACAAAGCATAGTTAAACATTCAATACTTACAAGACCAACCACTTCATGCTCGGGAATGTTAGATTTCGTCGACATTTCCTTGGCGTCGGCGATAATATCCTTAATTGCCTTGTTATCGTTAATATCATCAATCAGCAGCTGTGTACCGGAAAAGATAGGAACAAAAGGAAAGAAAAACATGAATTATAAATTCGGGTGCTGTACTTTTTTTAAAGCAACGAGTGAGATAGTAACAATAATGTTCTAAATCTTGACGATTTTCGATAGCAAAGGACGACTCAATCGAACTCAGTACGAAGTAGAGCATGTTTTAACAACACGCCTGTTTTTCCCAGAACTTTTCCCCATCCGAAAGAAAGTGGAGACTAGGCTCACAGTATTATCGGATCGGATTCAATTTATTTCTGGATGAAATGAATATAAATATTTCTTCGCTACGATTGCGATACGGCTACGATGGAAACCGGCATGATGAAAGTCACTGCAGTCTCTCGAATAATTTGTCGCAGATATATGGGCTGGCGAATGACCCATAGGCTGAAACCGGATTCATCCACCGAAACGTATCTGCCGTTGATAATAATGTTGCACATGATTCCACACCAAAAGGATCTGAATAAGTGTGATCACGCTTGGCTCTACTAACTAATGTGCAAAAACCCGTAGCGTAAGTTCATTCGGAATAAGTAATATGATCGTAGGGACCAATCGTAGCGAAATTTTGTACTTGTTTGTGTCGGGTGGTGACGTAGCAAACGATTCGGCGAACGAGTCGCTTTTGTCATGTAGTGTCGAACCACCAACTATGAAAGATGCTTTAGCACACATTCGACACCTACTGCTGGAATGATTGGCCAGTGACAGTAAGTTCTAATTGGGTGCATCACTTAAACCAAACGATACGCACTGATCGCCGTTCTATGGCGATGATTAACATACCTGGGTCAGTTCGCGTTTCGCTTCCTGGCTTGCCTGATTCATGTGAAGCTTGAAAACGTCAGCCAGCTCCTTCTCGACGAGCACCGTTTTGAGGTAGTCCTCGTTGCGTTTGTTCATGGGCAGAAATTCCATCAGGCGGGTGTCAAGGCCGCCCTTGCGGAGGGTCGCAACCAGCGGGGCGTTACCCTTCTCCTGCTTGAAGACGGTGAACACCTCCAGCAAAAATTCCAACGCAAGCCCGTCCTTCGTGAGGTGTTCATTGTTCAGCACGTGCAGCACTTGCGGAGGAATCGAACCGTTGACTGTGTGCGAGAAACGGTGAGAATATTTGCACGATGACAAAATGGGTTTATGATGAAACAAGGTATAACAAATGGGAGATATGATGGATTTTATTTTTTTTAGTTGTAATAGTTTTCATTGACGCCAAGTGTCAGGGAGGTAAAGACGAATAATGGCGTAAGCAAAACAAACTATGATTTTATGTAGGCACTCTTGTTCGTTAAAACCTTTGGCAAAATGGAATAATTAAACCTGCCTCAGGGGATCCTGGTGCCAAATAAGCGATACTCATTAATCATTAGAAATTTATTTCCCTCAAAAACGTAAAGCCGATTGGGCGTTCTTACTTACCCATCCACAAAGCAGTCATGCGCGCGAGTTTAATCCTTTCGAGCGGAGTAAAACCCTTGATGAAGATCAGAATTTTCTTCATTTCCTCCTCAAACATTTTCTCGAGATACTTGTATCGACGCATAAGCCGCATAAAGATCTGTAAAAAACAAAAAATGGTTATGATTGTCTGTGACGGAGAGGCTTCACTATTTAGAATATTGATGTTTTGTAGAAGTCGCAGAAAAGGTGCACTTCAACGAATCAGCTCTTTATTAGAGTTGATTTTTGAAGCAACCTCAAGCAAGCGGACTCCACACGTTAGTTTGGCACACTGATTTCTACACCGATAAGCTGTGGTATGGCGAGAAAACTCTCCTCAGCATTCAGCTCTAGCTATTATGTGCCACACAATTCTTATAAACGAAACCTACAAATATATCCCGTAAATTACCTGCTCATGGTTGCGCATCGATTCCATGTCTTCCGATGCTGCGAATAGACAGCGATCGGTACGTGGTTTCTCGCCATCTTGTGAGATAGATCCTCCGGGTACTAGAATGAGTGCGAAGATTGCACCAATCAGTTTATGCGATTCAAAACGTCTATTTAACAAATAGTGCTCGTCTGAACAGAACACGTACCAAGTAATCCACCAGCGATTAGGATATCGAATAATACTTCACCGTAGCGACGATAGTCGAGTTTATTACCAGCGCTATCAAGATACTTGGAAATTTGCTCTAGATCTTCAGCTGCTTCAAGACCTGCAATGACCGCGTCACGGAATCCCGTGGGGTCATTCTTCTCTCTTTCATCTGCAAAGGTAATTATAAAATCCGAGTGGAAAAAGTTAATATTTATGTATTTTAAAATAAAATCACGGTTAGTTCTTTTAGGTAGCATTCTGTAGCCAGGCTGCGTGTTACGGCGACCGTGGGATTTATCGTTCGCATAACATAGCTAAGCCGAAGCCAATATTACTTTCACAGTTTTTCACATTTGCTAATCCACACACCGAAAATATTAAATTTAAAAGCGGCATGTGAAGGAAAACTGTGGATACCCATAGTTCCCATGATCGAAAAACCATCCAACATTGCCAGACGCTTAATCAATTTGAATTTTGTCACAAAATAGTATTCAAGGAATGATGGTCAAACCTCAAACAGTATGCAATGTAGCCAGGCTGCGTGTTACGGTGACCGTGGGGTTTATCGATCGCATAACATAGCTAAGCCGAAGCCACTTTATTCTCACAGTTTGGAAAATTTCCTAAAAGTAACAGAAACCGGCATGTGTGATGTGCCGAGCCTGTGAGTTAGAACTGTGTACACATCAACATCACATCATCAAAAAAGCTTTCATCTGCGACAAAATCACTTTTTCTTAACTCATTTTTATCTTAAAATATTTTTAAAAAAACGGACAGTTTGTTGAATAGTTGCTTTCTCTCTTCAAGAATGTTCGATTACTCAACACGAATTATGAAGGTGCAAGACCCCATCAGCGGTGGATGAAATCGATATTTCTTTACCATAATTGCTCAATAGGGAAACATAGAATTGTTTAACTACGCCCTACTAGTTTATATTATGGCCTTTTTTAAGCGAATACTGCATCCTTTGGAGACTAAAACTCCATAAAGTTGTTGGAAGCGATAAATGCAATGAGACTGGTGGCCAATTGTGTGTTAGACCTGAGACTTTTCAAACCATGTGTTACTTACCCCTTTTCCTGGTCTTGATGCGTTGACCTGATAGTACTGGTCTTTCGGCTTTCTGACTCATACAACAAATTACTGTAATGAGGAAAACGAAAACGGAAAAATTACAATATTAAACAAAATAAGGGAATCATTAGATCATGGAACACGTTTGTTGTCACCAAATATACAGTGCCTTTATCGAAATATTTATCTGTCATATTTAAAACGAAAATCAAGACCAAACGTTCTTCCAATAATGAAAATACACGTATTTAAGATGTTTGTATTATAATGATACACTCCAAAAAGTCGCCTTCGAAAACAACCAACTAGGACACTAGTCGTCAGAACGAAGGAATGCTAGACATGAACACATTGCCACTCAATTCCCATGACCTAATTCCGGACGTTTGGAAAAAAAGATCACTACTGGCGGACGCTACGAACCGCGATGGGCAGTGTCCTTGATGTGGTAGAGCAAAACGAACGATTTGATAGGATAAAATCGTTTAAAACAATCAACTATAGAGCTAAGGGCAACCACAATTTTCAACTATCCATTTGAATTATTCTCGTCTGTGTGCTGTCGGAAGCGTCCGATCGATAAAATTCATTAAAACAACATTTCCGTCATTGGATGACAAAATTGATGCATACTTTAAGGGCGAATAAATTATGATGGAATACGTACAGCTGATGAGGAAGCAAAGTATTACAGCAGTTCAAGAGATACAAATATTCGTTCCTTACCACGTACGACGCTGCTTTTTGTTCAAACAATATTTTAAATTTACTTCTCGTACAAACGAAGTTCTAGACAAATACTTTCACAACTAAAGGCACTGTATTCTCACTCTTTTCTATAAACGTTTTCGACACAGTCTACTAGATTCATTTTTAGTTGGTCGACGACGGCAGAATAGGGGATTGGCCGTTGAAAGGTGGATAGTTTTGCAACAAAACCCTACGACGGGTACAGCAGCCTGAAAACGGTGCTGCCACCGATGCAGCTGTCGACCATCACACCGTGCAAGTAAGGCAAGAACACATCACAGAGAGGACAGGGAAAGAGCACACTGTGCCAAATTTACAGAAAAATATGTACAAAAAACATACAAACTAACTAAAACATAAACATAAAAAAGGCTTACTTAGTTACTGGTTTTCCGCAAAAATGGAGACGTCGGTCCGATCTATGCAATCAGAATGGGGGTTGTGTATACGGCTTGTGAAATATTTAGAAAAAAAAACAAAACCAAACGGCAGTCCGCTTTTTCTAAGAAAATGCACTTCTATGTTCCTTAAAATAAAAACCCTGTCGGCGGTGGAAAGGTGTGTGTTTTATGACGGTGCTGGTGGTGAGACGGAACACACACTTCTTTTGACCGGAAAGAAAAGAAAATGAAACGAAAAAAGACACATTGAAATTTCTCTCGAACAAATCCCATTTGATGTGAGTTATGTTTCTGTCTCGAAAGGCACACACCACATTACACCAGAGGGCGATATTTTCTAACTTCCAACATAGGGCCGCGAAAGCATCATGAAGGGAATTCGTTACATCTTCGAAAAAGATAACTCCCAACGAACAAGGTTTGCCCCCTTCTCCTTTTGCTAGGAATGAAGGGTATTTTTTCTTTAAGAACTATGACTGTACACTGGTGGTAATGCAAATAAACTTGAAGGATATTGCCTTAAGTCGCTCTCGCAATGCCCACGTACATCAATCACCTTGTCCTGCCCATGAACCAACCGAGTTCTCGGTCGCCCTTGGTTATCATCACTTCCTCTGTGACTGCGAAGTAGCAACCGGTTCGGGCCGTTTAATGGCCACTGCCTACCAATCTACTCAAAAATCGAGCCGATAAACTCGTCACCACGACGTGCTGCTACCATCGATGCCTCAACCTAACTTATTCGGAACACTAGCAAAGCCGACATTGCACACAACCGTGACAACGGGGGCATGTTGGTATTTTCGGCGCGAAGCGAAAAAATCAAAAGTTGGCAACTGCTAAGCACTCTCAGCTTGCCCGGCCGTTTTGCGCTATGCAAAACAATCTCATTGTTGAGCATAGTGGCAGGAACTTGCCCTTAAAATGCATCTAAAGTTTCACACCGTTAGTCTGCCGCACCACACAACCAAACACCATCGAAAATCCATTGTGACGACGTACGACTAGATGACGTTGACGACATAAGCTATCGTCACAATTCAACGTTACTACGCCGCTGGCACGCAATCGCGGGTTTCACGAGAATCGCCAGCACGAAAAGCGAGGTTAGGAATTTTCCTTCCACTTTCATGCTGCGGATGCCCAGAGGGATGAGAGGTTTCTGAAAATTTTCCAACTCCCTGCGGTGCTGTATTGCGCCCTAAGGACCGAGATGAACCTGCGATGGATTGAAAGCTGTTTCAGACGCAGCAGTCTCCCATTTTTAGATGTTGTAAGTGAAGTGTCATCGCCAGACAAAGTCAAACGCGTACCATGAAAAATGTAGACCATCCCTCGCAGGAACGCCATTGCTCAAAAGCTTCTACCTCAGCGGGGCCAAAGTTATTTCTTTCAACCGCTAATTCACAATATAGCATAATACAACAACGATGACTCATAGGGTAAACTGACGCGAAGGAGCAGAACCCAAATGGATGGTAGTGGTGTGTTGGTGCTGCTTAAATTGAAAGCCATGCAAAGCAATACTGAATTGAGTAAGAAAAAACCGTGCGGTACGGCACGGTGACGAACAGATTGCAAACTCAGCAAACAATGAGGAAAGCGTCTGGTAAACACTTTTTCCTTAGCTCTATCCCCTATTCGATGCCTTTCGCGAACCAGTCAGGAGGGAAAACGAACGCCTTTACTTACAAATTTTTAATTATTTAGCGGAGCACTTGATCGAACACGACGACTCACCACACGCGCTGACTGACGAAGAACAAATCGGCTACGGTGACGACCTGCCCTGAAAAGCGGAAGATGCGTGCCCTGGTATGTGTGCAATCGAGCGATTTCGCGCGTAGCACAGTGTTACCGGTTCAATACATTCTGCTGCCCGCACCGGAAACGACCAACGACTGCGACTCGTTTCGTCGATTCTAGCTTGAAAAATCTATCACACGAAATATTATCTTGATGCGAATTTTTCGACGAATTATATCCTACATATTCTTTAAATCTATCTTAACTGTCTCAAGAAAACTTACAAATTAGTTAAATAACCTTAAGCAGATGTTTGTAATTTCTTTTTATTTGAAAAAAAAATGCAAATGCGCTTTACAAGCTAAACTTTTATTTCAACCGTTCAACCCACTTCTAATTTTTTCCTCTTGTTTTTGTGTAATTGATTTTATTTCTAGTATTTTGCTACCTATTATTTATTAAAAGTGGTTAAAGTAAATATTAAAAATGTTCACGAAATGTATTACAAAAATACAAAACCGGTAATCCCGGTATAATTTTCTGAACCGATTCCCGAACGTTTGACAGTTCGGGGTGCATTTGTGTTGTTATTCTGCACAAACATGGCATCGTTCGTCGTAGCCGGTCGAGCGGCAATAAAGTTTCTTCAAGTAATTCCGCTAAGAGAGCACCCTAATAACTCGCTCATCAATATCCATCTTTTCGTTTGTAGTCACCGTCAACCGGATTTCTGGCCCCGTGCCTTCAAAATGCGGCCATCATCAACCAGCAGCAGGTGCGCCACCGGCGCACGAAACATTGGGATCCAAGGTGGAAACGATTGCGTAAAGCAAAGTTCATTAAAATCGACATTCCCAATCTGAACGAAAAGCCTGAGGATATGACGCAGGAGCAGATTAAAACACGTATGAAGGAACGGGGACTCCTACCGCCGCGCCCTTGGCTCGAGCGTCCATTCTACATCAGCTGCACTGGCGGTGTGTTCGAACCGTACGTTCCACCCGAAGGTGATGGTCGCATGTCGGCGATTTCGCGTGAGGGAGCCAAGCAAAAGTTCGAGCAGCTAGAAAAGAAAACCAAATCGATGATGGCAGTGCGCAAAATACGCAGCTACGATGAAGATTTCGAACCGCCGGAGTTTGCGGCCCAAGCACAGGATATGTACATCCAAGCACATAACACGCTGTGCGAAAAGAACAAGTACAAACTAAGGGAGATCGTAACCGAGCGTGCATATCCGGAGCTGATGCACAACATAACGGACAAAACGATTCACTGGCAGTTTCTGAAGTCACTCGAACCACCGCGGGTTGTGCATGCGCGGTGCACGGATGTCATTACGAAGGAAAACATTTTCGCGCAGGTGACCGTGCGCTTCCATAGCCAGCAAATACTGGCCATATACGATCGGTTCGGGCGGCTAATGCATGGCAGCGAATCGCTGGTGAAAGATTGTCTCGAGTACGTGGTGTTTGAGAAGCATTTGGCAAACGAGTACGGCGTGTGGCGAATGCATGAAAAGATTATACCCGATTGGATGCCTCCGAAATCGCCAGCGTACATCACGTATCGCGTTGACGATGAGCCGCCTCCGGAACCGGAAAGCATCGAACCGAAATCAGCAGATAGTAAAGATGTAGTGGTGGCCAAGGATGCGCCTAAACCGGCTGAAACTGCCGTATCAGCTTAGAAAGCAAATGCATTAGCGATTATTAGTCATAATAAAACAGAAAACTGATAAAGTGCTGCAGCAATTCTATTCGGTTGGTTCAAAGACGAGAACTTGGTCCAGAATGAAAGAATAGCGTAAATGTCAGCTGTTCGAATGTTCAGATTGTTTAAAGTTGAAATTAAATTAAATTAAATAACTTTGCTGTACTATCCCCGTGACGGCAGCCTTTTACTGTTGTATTTACAAGAAACTTACCACTTTTTACGTTTCAAGAAAGGGTCAAACAAATAAATTACATGAGCGTGCAATCGACGTCATGTTTACTGAATAACTTAATAAGAATTAATAAGAAAGAATAAGTGTTTAATGTTTAAGAGAAAGGAAAACAAAAACGTAGCGTCTTCGCTTCAGAAAACGCCCAATCGACTCCAAAGTGTGAAAAATCCTTCTTTTTGGGTGATTGGTGTTTTTAATTTTTATCTTCATTTTTATTCGTTTTTTCGCCTTTAAAATTATTTAATCTGCAATAGCTTAGCTGTGCGCCTTTGGACTACCGTTTTCGGCCCGAGCACGTCAACGATATCGTCGCGAATTACTTTACTTAGCATCTGGTTATAAGGAGAGCGCCACTACGACGATTCTGCGGCACATTCCGATCGGCAAACTGGACAGCAGCGTTTCTCCGCCAACCAGCGATTGATGCACTCGCCGTGAAACTGGTGACTGCACGGTGGCAAACGTTTGCTACGATTATCATCGATTAGCTCCAAACAGATGGGGCACACTAACGTTACCTCTTTGATGTTGGCAGGGGTTCTTTGGCGAGCAACGATAGCAAGCGATTTCGAAAAACGACCGATTAGAGGGAGGGAACATCAACACAAATCATACCAAACTTACCCATTTGTTTGGCATTCCGATGGCAACGTGCCCGGTGACAGAAAGATGGCCATAAATCGGAGAAGTTCGAATTCATTGTCCCGACAGAACTGGGAGCGCAGATCGCGTTCGTCACTGTATTGACGGTCGGTAGTGAAGCAGTGCCGGGCTACTAGATGCCCGCCTAGCCCTTCCCCGTTTGTTACGAACGATGCGCTTCCATCCAAACGAAAGCACACACAAACGGGACAGCGAACTTCGGTCGACTCCACTGGCCCGTCAGCTGTTTGTTGGTGGACGGCGCAAAAGTGGCCATAGAGTGCCTCGATGGTAAGACGATCGTGGCCACAGTGTGGACAGGTGTAGATATCCGGGGAGTCGTACTGGTCGCAGTTCGCTTTACGGGCGTACTTTGCCAGCAGCTCGTCGTACGAAATTATCCGTTGTAAAGGATGCGTTAGTGCGGCACACGATGCACTGGACTTTGGACACACCAGACAGCTTAGCGTGCGGCCATTAAGGTAAACTACAAAACCAACACAATTATTCGATCCCATTCAGCCAACCCGTAGGAGCCTTTGTTTTTGAGGTACTTACTGCTCATCGCTGACCGTAGCGCTTGGTGCTCCATCCGACGCCGAACCTAGCGATGATATGCGGAGCAAAGAGCATTGTAATGGGAAAGAGTATGGCCTATGGCAATGGCTTGAATCGATCCGAACCGCAGATAACAACGTCGGAACGTAATGACCGCGTGCGTAAACAAATAAACATTTCGCACTCGTGAAACAGTAAATGGCCGGAGTAGTGATACGGAGGGGCAGATTGGATTCGAAGTAATAGGGTGAATTGGAGGAGCTCTCCAAAGAGTTAAGAACCAGCTTAACAAAAATACTCCTCCGCGCTAGCCTAATTGTTGTTTCATTGGGACGGCATTCCAGTAGGTGGCTTACCTACTACTGAAAGTATTTTAATTAGCGTTTTATAATCAATTCGCTACAAAAAAGCATCATTCTAAAATCATTCTCTTTCACGAGCCGGAAAAAATGAATGGAATGTTACATTTTTCAAGTTCGTTACTGGCCCATTGACTGGATCCATGGCTTCTGAAGCGGAAAATGATGATGGGCGCCTCGGTGGGGGTGTCGCACTCTGCCTTCCCCGTCGGAAAAAGGGGAAAATCGCTGGTGGTGATGTTTCGTAGACGAATTTCCCCTCCAGATTTTCCGGAAGGAGAAATTCACCACACTCGCCAAAGAGAGAGTAGGGTTTTAAAGTCTTCTTCGATTGAAGCCGACTGCGAGGCCACCAGTTGCGGCGCTTGTTTCACCAGTGCCGGATGTAAACCGGCTTCCGTTTGGCCATTTCCGGAGGCGGCATTTGTCGCATAAATCACGGCGAACGTTTATAAACGTGAGTGACGCGATTTCCATCAACGAGCCCATCTCGAGCCTGCTTTTCAATCGGTGGCCGTTTGGGGGAGACTTCCGGTGGCACTGTTATTGTTGTTGCGCCGAGCGTTTGCGCTTCCTCTCTGACAGCCATTCGAACTCGATTATGTAGAGTTTTTTGTCCGTACGTTCTCATTTAGTTTGCCTTCCACGGATTCTACGCACTCGAAAAAGGGATGCTATAAAAGGGATAAAAAGGGATATCTGTCATGACGCACCAAGGAGAACAACTTCGGTCTGTTTGTTCGGATGCCGGATGTTTGCTGAAGGGATGGCACAAAGAGGAAATCCCTCAAAATCGCGTGTCACGTGCGCATACAGCAAAACGTGTCAAATAATTAAAACGTGTCCGTAGCGTGGAAAGATTGTTTTCAATGCTTCATTTTTTCCAGCACTTTTCACACTTTCTGCACGTTGCACTTACGATTGCCGAAGGTAGTTAGCCTGTTTGTCTACGGGAAATGAACGCAGATGTCAAGTATGTCATTTGCGGCAATTTAATGGGTGCGTGGAGCAAAAACATGGCAGGAAAAAGTATCGACCCTAATGGGCTCTGTTTTTTACGTCTTAAAATGTTTTTGGCCAACACTCCGCAGGAGCCAGGACGAAAGAAAAAACTAATCGGAATATTCATCATAGGCACATCCGCTGACTGCACGATGTTCGTTATCGTTGTCCTAAAAGTGGCTGCCAACATATGCACGTTTTTGTCCTCTAGCCAAAATTTGTCATCAAGCGGTTACATTATCAAACAGGAAAACAGAGATTTTTTGCGTGATTCAATTTCGTGTATACGAAAGTTGGTTCGTTTTGTATCGAACCAACTACATTGAACCACTGGCCATCCGTATCAGGAGGTGTGATTTAAGTCAGACGATACGGTCAATGTGTTAGCGATTAGCGAAGAAGTGCTGGGATTTTACGGAATTATGGCGAGACTCGACACCCACTCGGTTTTCCATCATCGGTCAGCATCCTGGAATCGGTCGTTGCCCACGGTCCGGCGGACGGAGAGTTCAATTACCATCATTCCCGCGACACGGTGCCGGAAAGGAGTGAAATGAACCATTTTGAAATCGAATTAATATTCAACTCCGGGATTTAAACCGTCCCTTTGGGGTTTCGGGTGGGCGACCACGGACAAGGCCGTTGATTTATGCCCATGTAAAATTGAAAACGACGGAGCAGCCGAAATCCGGTAGTAACTTGCCCGTTGGCCGGTTTCCCCGAGGAATCGAAGCTTCGGTGAGGTGAAGTTAAAGTTGGATCAATACAATGTGCCCGATTGTGGGTACAACTTTTAGGAACTTGACATGCTTCCTCGCTTCAGCTCAGGAACGTCGAGGCAAAGTTTCGTTGCAGGCACAAAATTGAAAAGCAGAGGTTTTCATAACGGTTTCATTTAATTTGTTTTAAATTTTAATATAAAATTATGCTTTTAAATTTATTATGATTTATTTTAGCGTAAATGAACTACATTCTGGAAAAAAGCAAATAAATGCTTTACTTCCGAAAAGCTGCCGAGTAGTATCAACAAAAACCGCGGACAGAAATACCCCACAAATATTGACTGTGTTGTTTGCTGAAACGCCCAAGAAATATATTCCTAATGATTAGGGATATTTCTCCCGATTTGTTGTTGGTCCCCATCGAAACGTCGACCGGGGATTGCGGGCCAGCATCTGATTCTACATCGCCAGTGACAACCTACTGTCGAAATGGAGGCGTTTCGATGTGGCTGATTTATTTATTTGCCCCTTGTCCGCCGGCCGGCTATTTATTCGCCATTGCTACGAGCACTCGCCCCAACCGCTGTGGAGATGTCCTTGGAGGAGTTTGGTTTGGTGTGAACTCGGTTTGGTTTGTCCACTTTTTTTTTGGTTCCAACACACGGAAGTGGTCTGGCCCGCTGGGCCTGTGGCGTTTGGATGGTCTTTCTGTGGTGACAACGCGATTACGACGCAATATTTGCATCCATTGCGAAATTTATTTACAAATGGCGAATCAAAACGTTCGACGAAGTCGACAAATGTCCATTCAACTCTAGATGTTGAATTCTTATAAAATAAACGCGGCTCAAGTTCTGTAGAAATCAAAAACTGCGTTTGAGTTGTCCCGGAAAACGCTCACTTGCTCCCATGTGACTTGTGCCGTTAGTGTGGTCCGTAGTAGGATTGTAGCTTTGTTAAGTAAACTACACTCGTTCGTAGGAAAGGCCACTCGAAGTTTGGTTTTTGTGGGCAACAGTAAACAACAACCCGTCGATGTGATGCACTCTTTCGAAATGTATGTGGCGGAATACGACAGCATCAAAGTTCATGCTGATGTGTACATCAAAGTACTGTTGGACAGTTAATTCACTCTACGTAAAGAGACAAATACGAACAGGACTTTTATTGCCATCTGCCGCTGGGAATTCGCTTCCATCAAATTGAACACATCCAGTCGTGGTTTCATATTTCACCCGTAGCCCCCCGAGGCCCGAGCCCCGACCCGTGTTCTTTTCAACCGGTTCCGCTCCGTAGCGGAAGCTTAAATATTTGCCAACGATTCGAAACCGGTCACAGCAGAAACACCCGAAAAGACCATTCTCTACCCAGTGTCAACGCGTGGAAATGTGAATTCGAAATTTCTTCGTTGTGATCGGACGGATTCATATCAAAGGAAGTGACGACTGGGAGTCCTTTGTTTTTACGGTAGTATCCTCTTTCATGCCAAGAGCGACGTTCGAAAAATTGGATTGACGGGGGCTTTTGAAACCCGGCCAGGCGCTGACATCATTGAACTGAATGGGAAAAATGACACGGGCCCAATATGCTGTCACGCTTTGAGTCAAAAATCAACCAGATGTGTTTAAACGCCGAATTCTTAAATCACTCAAATTCGACACGCACTAATTGCATTTGACGTAACGTCACGTGTGATCCGGATCGCAGGGCGTGCTATCGGCACAATTTGTTCAAATTGCTCGGCGTTGTTTCGCATGGCAACCATTTCGAAGAAGTGCATGCCAATGGCACGACAAAATGGATTCCTTCATTCACTTCGCTTTTGGATGGAAGCTGTATCCACTTCAAACGATTGCACCGTGTCCCGACATCGATTAGCTAGCATTATTGTCACAGTGATGTTTTTAAAACAAAGCTTCTTATAGATTTCTCGAAAACCAGCGCTGCCAGAGTAGTGCTTCAAGTTGGCGACTTGCTATGGTTGTGGATCTCAATGTCTACTGGTTTGCCCGAGCTTCGAGTGACGGGAAGAAAACCAAAATGATCAGGAAACAAAGCAACATCAAAAAGTAGGCAAAAAAAAGTTGGAATCGAATTAGTTAAAAATCGCCTCCCATCAGTCTTGAGCCGTCGTGCCATCGTGACAATACTTTAGGCCGCACGAAACGTGACACGCTGTCATCAATTTTTGCGCCTGTCATCGTCCTGTTGCCCGGGACTGCTGCTGCCGGTGTACTGGTGCATGTAAAAAGGGAGATTTTAAAATTCAATCTCCAAACAAAAAAAGGGAAATGCTTCTTTCGGACGCCCGGAAAGACGACACCGTGAAGTTAATAGATCCCTCACGGGCCCTAGGTCCGGCTGATGAAAAGCTAAAGTACGATCGAAAACGTTCATTTATCTTGCCAGTTTCCCGTGGCGCATCTGCGATGGGTACATTAATTAGGAAAGCTTTTCGGATGGCAGACTCAACGTACCGGGGATCCGCCGGTAGCGACACCACGGCTTACGCACCGGCGGAAATTAGCAACTCACACGCAGCCCGCTCTGTAGAAAGCAAAATCATGAAACCATAGGGGACGCAGTTTGATGAATTATCTTCGTGAGCTCGCCGGGGCTTTGTGTCTGCGGGCTGAGAATTTCGGGTTGACAAATTTTAAGCACCACCACTACGTTTTGGAACCGCTAGGTCACGCTGGGTTGAAGCAATAGGCTGAGTTAAGGCGTAATTACTTTGAATTAGGGCGAAACAGGCAACCTACAAACCAGGGGTAGCGTTTAGGCAACAATTTTATTTGTTACGAAAAGGAAAGTTCTATTGAAAAATTAAAAAAAAACGACAAGCTGTTTGTAAACAAAATGCCCGTTTTCGAATCATTTCAGTTGAACCGTGTTGCAGCCCACTTTCGCCGTTTATGACGCCAATGTTTCCGGGCGATTAGCAGCAGTGGAGATGGGAGGCCGAAAATTTGCTCCTCGCTTCGGTTGTTCCCGGGCTATTAAACCGCCATACGCGTCCGAAGATGTCCCGTCGTCTTGGTTCCAAATCGTTTCCGTTGTGCCAAATTTGAACCAACGTTGGTCGGTGGCAGGTCAGCCGATTTTGTTTTGTTTCGCACGGTTATGCTGTGTCGCAGCGCGCCCGGTGGTAGCCATTTTGGTTGAAATATGACCCATGCAGCCTGAATATCATTACCACACCATAAAGCACATCTGCTCCGGTGATAACGCATAATGAATGATGGCAAATATTTACGTTCTAGTGCAGCTTCCCACTTAATGAGTTTTCGTGATACCTGGGCCAGCAAACCGTGATACCCATAGCATTAAAACGTAAATTTGGTTAGATTCAAAAAACGGTTAAAAACATGGCAACATCAAATGACCTCTAACCTATGGCTTGGTGGTAAACCGTTACATAAAGCGAACATTGAACAGACACCGCGCTCGTGTTGTTTCTACAAACGATGGGTCTTTGATCATTAAAAAGTGTTTTAAATTAACCAACATCAAGTTGATGGCATTCGCCAACTAGTGGAGGCTCTTTTTCGGTTCGAAGTGGTTAAAGCAAGCAATCCAAAATATATAATCTAATTGCAGAACCTCAATGACCACCGATCGCTGAGCTGGGTTCTCCGAACGCAAAAAGCTATTCCGAACACTTCTATGAAATAAAGTATTTCGAACAACTGATTGGGGTTTTTATTTTGTACAAGCACATTCCCGTGAAACTGTGTTCAATCGGATGAAATGATGGACACGAAGCACTGTTTGGAAATTATTCACCCTACGTTGGGTAATGGGAATACCGGTCCCGTCCAGCGTGGCATAAAATTTTGCATTAATTTTAAATTTATTTTTTGCAGGATTCCACATTGCACTCATTTGTGCGCGGCTGTGGTTGGACCGCTCCATAAAAGGTTTACCTCAGGAAAAAGTATCATTTTTCATATTTCAAGAATCATATCAAATGTTTTTCGATGAAAGCTTCTAAAGGTAAGAGGCAATTAAATAAAAACAGTTTTGGTGCGAAACGAAAAATGATAGCAAAACACCAATCTATTTGCAGGAATCGGCTCGAAATCGGAACGTGCATACAAGAGATAGTGGTCCTTTCGTACCAAATTTGAGCATTGCAGGCCGATGCCGATGAAAAAGTCAATTATTTTCTGCGCCTATTACCGCGAAGCGAATGGAAAATGAGATCGCGCCATCCGGTCGGTCCGGAATGGCTACACTTAAAGACCCTGAACCTTAAGAACCGAGCCTGAAGATGTTATGAAAAGGTCAAAAACACCTTCCCGGTCTGGAAGGGGCGGAGAAACTTCCGACAGACTTCCTTCCACTTGCCTAAACCGCATTCCATTCCGAGCTGATTGAAGCGGATTAAAAGAGCAATTTACCACACCTTCCATTCGTTGGCCGTTTTTCTACCGTTAGTGAAGCCCCACGGTGGGATTAGAAAACGTGACTCGAGTATTTAAACTTACGGCACTGGGCGAGCAAAATACTGCCGCACAAACTAGCTTTTTGCCCCGGTCCACGACGGATGAGATGCGTTCTTGAGCGACGAGAGCAAATATCATGAAAAATATGCTTAAACGCCGAACAAACCACTCTAATGATGGATGAAAGAAAGTAAATTGTACGAGTAAACAAAGAAAAGCAAGAAAGCTGCCTGAAATGTGGCAAAATGTCACGATCTTTCCAGCTAAGAATTTCCTTTCGGCGAGCACGGATTTCTTTCACAAGTGTCGGTGGCTCAAAGGCTGACGATAGCTCTGAACTACGGAGTAAAAAGATTTGCGAAACTGGCGAAACAACTCCATAAAATGCTTGTTTCGCCATTAGCATAGATTTGATGGCACGCTTCCTTCAGAATCGGCGATATACAATTGCAGGAAGTCCTCTAATAATGATTCACGAAGTTACTTTTTCCAAGTATAGGTGCCTAAGAAAAGTTTAACTTCCTTCAGAAGGGCGAGTAATGATGTGCAGCTGATCAAAGCAACCTTCCGTGGTGGTGGTGCCCTTCCCATCGTTACCGTATTTAGCCTAGAGCCAGATTCCAATTTCTTAAACCATTATCAGTTTACCAAAGTTTGGGTTATGGAAGAAAAATAATGGTCTTCTATGAAAAATTCTCGTTTTCTTCGACTTTTCGATCTGCATTGGAATGATTGGTATTGGTATGTGCTATCATTGCGTCGTTAAGCCTACAAACAAGTCCCACGAGACGTGTTGCCGTGGAAACGAAAGGCTCGTTTCGATAAGCTGAGTAGCCAATTTCATTCCGCAATCTTCAAATCGTCAATTTTTCGCCTCGTAAACTTTATGTCTGTATCGATTGCGAGTGCACCAGCGATACCGAATGTAAAAATATCTCCCCAATGTTGTGGTGCTGTCGATTTCGTGAATTTCGTCCCGCAAAGCCTCATAAATTGTGCATCACAATCCCTTCATTACACCCTGCCGTATATTTGTTCTCGTTCTGGACCGTTTTATTTCTCCGGCGATGTTTATGTGTCCGTTGGCCAACGGTGAATCACTGTTGCTGGGGTTGGCCAAATGTCTACGCAAAATTAGGTTTAAAGTTAGTTGGATAAATTAATTTATGTCACTACCCGTGCGCTGCGACTGAAAGCTGGGTCTCTCTGGGAACCGGCAGCCCGTGAACTTCTTCGTGGCTACCGGGTTAGGGTTGCTAGGAATGAGCAAGACACTGTGCCGTCTGCTGTCCATAAGACACCCGATAGATAGGGACCTTCCGCCGAAGCTGGTAAAATGGAACAGGCGTGTGGTTTGGGTCACTGGTAAACCTCAAAGGAACTATGATTGAGGTTAACAATCGTGGGACCGGTGTCTTGGGGCCTGTTTGTCGAAAAGCGTTAAACTTACACCGGGGATGTCCTGTAATGTGGCAAAACTTTTGTACTGACATCGGAACATCCTTTCATGGCAGGAGGGCATTGGCAAAGGCAGAAGACATCACGGAACACGGTTCATGGCAGTATAAAGCGGAACACTTGGCAGGGAACGTGCCTATCGAAGAGTGATCCTTCACTCTTTTGGGGGTTGATTTTTCGATCGTCAAAGACAAAGACCCAAAGCCTGCACCTCTATAATCACCCCGGGCCAAAGGGTGAAAAAGGTTCGGTCGTTGAATTTTGTTTCAAGTGGAATCATGTTTACGTACCTAGATTGAGTAGGTTTCGTGACACGAAATAAAACTGGTCACCAGTCGCCCTAGTCGGAAATTTGTCCACTATCCGTAAACTCTCGGGCACTATCACAACGAAGGTTGTTAATATGCTTAGGAAGGACTGTTGCTGCTCTGTGAATGGCAACCTACCTAAACTTTTGCTGACGACAGAAAAAGTTGATTGAGCAGAAACCACACAAAAACTACATCCAATGCAGGCAAATGCGTTACACGCCGACCACGTCACGCAATCAGCAACAAGCAGCCCGTCGAACAACCGGAGCGGGCGCCCATTTGGATAAAATATTTTTATTGATCTCGGCGGAGATGCTATTCAAATATTGACGCGCCGAGCGAAACGAATGGAATCAGGGATGCCGAAGTTACAACGTTACTGAGAGGCTACGGCAGCCCGACAGGACGAGAGCATTGAAGTAGAGCGTTGTTGAAATGATTGAAAAATAGATGGACCGGCATCGGCAAGTCTTCAAACGAGTGGCGAACCGTCATTCAGAGACGCTCTACGTCCCATCTCCACGTGCCCCAAAAGCTACGGCAGAATTCTTTTGAGCAGTAGGAAAGTTTTTGAGACCCTTGTATTGTTGCTCGAAAACATTATGTTTTATGCAAGCCGTGAACAGCACAGTGGTTCGAACCGCATGATGCACTTCTTTACGCGAGTTTACTCATTTTATTAGCAAAAGTTATTTAATATCTTCATAAAGCGCATGAAGTGTAAAAAGTGTTCAGAAACAAAGCCTGGACCAAAAGCGTGAAGCTTTAAAGGGGCCGATATTCGGAAGCGACGAAACTAAACCAGTATCGTCAGATCTTCTTTGAGCCCTCAGCTCGTTTCATGCATCGTAGGCACAAAGAATCGACGGTAGGCTCAATTCGCATAAAAGTTAAGCCGTTCCGTTCTTTCTTTTGATTGTTTTACGTTAACGGATGCTCTCCTATGATATGGTATGCAAATGAATCACACGGAGCACTCGTGCCACACGTACTGATCCTTAACAGATAGGCAATATTCAGATGTACATATCCCTCCATCGACTAGATCTTGAGCAGCACTGTTTGGCGAAGGTTTTGAAGGGGATAAAGTGAAGTACGACCACACGTCGTTCGTCAGAACACGTTGAGGCGACCAAAGTCCAATCGACTGATGGATCATTTTTTATCATGTGTTGTCTGCAAACAAATGTTTACCGTCGTGGGCAGTGTCGGAACCGGTGCGCGGTTTTTGCCGCTGTGAAAACGTTTCTTCTTATGCGTTTGTTTAGGAAAGTACACAAACGCGCGCGTGAAATCAGAAAATCCTGAGCAACGCACTACAAACACGGCTCCAGCATCTCCGGGCGCTGAAAAGGGCCTGGCGCTGCGCTTTGAATATTTAATAAAACACTTTGGATTTGCTTGACGATTGTTCTGGCTGAAATTGCCAAATCCGAAGCCCCCAGGATCCGGGCGGTCTGCTGCGTGTGTGAGCATCACAAAACCGATGCTCGGTAAGTTCCCGTTGATACACGAAGATATCACTCATAACATATGCCTCGTGCTTTTTGCAGGGGGTCGGCATTTAAACCTGATACGAGAGGCTGCCGGCGAAGGTTTACAATCGGGAACATTTCATAAACTCCACCGCAGCGACTCCAGAGCGAAGGATGTAAAAGAAGATTGCTTTCGTACCGTTGTGATTCATTCGACGCAATTCGAATACTGATTCGGGTTCGTATTGCAGCAGTTCCTTATCGCTGCATGGAATAAAATAATACTGCAGGTTTTATTGCTAAGTAGTATGGGCATTTTAAATGAACATGTGTCAATACTATCTCGCAAAACACTCTTCTCGGAACCCGGAGCACAAAGGGAACTCGCCATTCTAACATCAACATTAACGCAGCAACCTGCGAAGCAAGGAAAATTGATTCGACAGTATGGCAATGCTGAGGGCTTCGAAGCAAGCTTCGAGAAACCGTTGCTAGGGAAGCTAACGGTGACGTGTTTTTCGATTCCTAGAAAGTCAAATTAATTTCGTTGAAGATTGGTATGTTGTTGAGATTGGTATGTTGCCGCAGAGAACGCTTTCAAATCGAATCGGAACCTATTTCACGAGTAAGCTGTTTGATGAATTTAAACCCTAACAGATGCACCGGATGCAGGGATCAATATGGAAGCCATGCTCGAGATCCTGTGAATTATAGAAGCCTCGCCGAACGTCCGCTTAATGGAACGCGTAGTAAAGCGATTGGGCGAAGCGTCAACCATTACTCGGTGCTCATCAGTCAACGTAAATAATTACTGCAGCATGGGGCGGAGTTTTCAACACTTTGTTGCTGGAATTCTTTGGCTAAAAGCTTAATTTTTGATTACATTATTTCGCTCAAAAGTTTCGCTTCACGGCGGAAACCAGCTCGGCTTTCACCCGGCTCAATAGAGGGACAACCTACATCACCTTGTCACCTGGGTAGACCCTGGCAAGGTTGTTCCTTTAGCTGGGTAAACTACTCTGCTCCTCGATCCGCAGGGCTTGTAGTATTTAATCCTTCACTATACTTCCGCACTCACATAGGCATTGGCCCCAAAAATAACAAACTTTCTAATCCCGTGTTCCCGGCGAAGGGTGGGAAGATTCTCAGAAGGATGCCGTGTCCTCCCGTTCCGGGTGGAGGATGCCATTCCCAACGCAAAGCTGCGGTACAGCGTCTTAAGATGGTGGGGATGGCTTTGAACAACCGTCAGTACACTGGTCGCCATGGGGGTCCATCCGAAGACCCGATGTCCAACGGTGGCTTAATCCATAAAGTAGTCGACGGAAGGCAGCGGTTGCCCTGCCGTAAGACAAGTACAGCCACCGCAGGTTTTAAAAGGCCGAATTTAATGCGCAAAATCGGCAACCCGTTTAATTGTGTTCAGCAATAATCGCTTAAATTTATTGCTGAACTTAACGAACCGCTATCGCTATCAGATGACACCGACATTCCGCACAGTGAGCGAAGCATAATTATTGCTTGTTTACGATCCGCTGTGGACGCTTTTTACGAGCAAGTTTTACAAGTTTTTGGTGTTAGCTTTCGTGGTTGTGCCCATATTATTATTATTCATGATTTTTTCGTTCTTAATAGGACGTTGGCGAGTTTGGCTGATAAATGGCTGAGGGTCCCTGCTTATGAATGATCCTGCCAATTATGTTGTGCATTTTAAAAGAATGCTGCTCTCATTTTTCATACCTCTACGTTCATCCGCAAACAGTATCCAGTCACACTGTGCCATCTCAATTACCCACGGGCAGGCAGAAGAGTGGTGCCAGCTTCGTACTTTGTTGATGGCAGTGCTGTGAATCGCACCACATCACTCCTTATTATGCTGATATGCGGTAAGCACCTGCGGCCGTGGATGGTGTAACCTAATGTTGCCAGTCAGCAACGTGACCTCGTGAGTTCACAGATTGTTCGTGACTGTCGCGCAGTGCACGAAACAAGCCAGAGGATTTACCTCTCTTTGAAGAAGTCGCTGGAAGTTGTTGAGCTTCTGGAAAAGGCAGCGGCAGAATGAGATTAATTAATATGATAAAGAAAAACCCCGTCTCGGTACTTGACATGTTGAGATTCATTCTACCGTCCCGTCCTGGCGAGCTTACACGACGCCCCAACGCGTCTCAGATTTCGCGTTTGGGACAGAGCTTTTTGGCGGCCGGCTTCCTCGTTCAGGCTCAGACAGGCGAAGCCGAGAGCAAAACATCGCATTACGCATTAATGTAGGGTCCGGAAGAATTCGTGTCTATGGAACCCCGCGCGGGTCACTAAAAGTTGTCAAATGAGGGTTTGTCGGGCTTCGGGTTTAGTATCATTGCCGTCCAATCCGTGTAATGCTTCTGGCGTCCATTAAAACATTGTATGTAATTTACAAAGTCACAGACCGTTTTCGAAAGCAACCTAAATTGGCTACAGACAGACGAACCAGCACGTAATTAAACCGATGTCAGTGTTATTATGTATAAATTTGGCTGGATAAAATGTTTCGTGAAAAACTGATAGCAGCATGACGAATTCCAAAAAGTACTTTGAAACAATTACAAAATCAAAATTGTGCTGTTCTTAAAAAGTTCTTCACAGCCGGAGGCCGCACGATGATAAAAAACGCCAGCGCAATTGAGACGGCTGGCAAGGAGCGGCACTTCCGACGAACAAGAAATAAACACCTAATTACCGTTTGAGTTGGACAGTTGCGTCCCGCGGGCTTCACGGGCACCGTTCTCGATAAATCACGAGCCCGCACTGTCACGAAATGGGGGTCCTTATATTCCAGTGCCACAAACAGCGGAGCGTTTTTATGGCGAATTCGTTTCTGGGGGGCCGAAAAATAATTGCGTAACACCGAGAAAAACGCTCTACAATAATTTGTATGCTCAGCAGAGTGTGGCGTAATACGAATGAAATCAGTCGTGTCATTGTTTCGGGAGCTGAAATCAAAAATGAATGTTCGCACGTGCGCCACCGACATAGTGCACGTTTATTTGACGTTTGCATAGCAACAAAAAGAACCATTAGCGAGCATTGTGGGCCACCACTTGTCCATCGATAGTAGAGAGACCTATTGACCAATTACACTGAAAAGCGGGTAACGATTTGCAGCATACTTTATGTACTCATTCATTAGCCTAGGTCAAAAATCACATCGGAACCTAATTTTGCAATATTAAACGTTTTCGCTGGAAGCTCCCTCAATTGAAGGGACTAGGAAATTTGGCAAATTGGTGGTTTGGCAAAATGGAAATTATTTTAAAAAACTCTTCTATTGCGGCACCCCAGCACCGATGGAGACCGGAAAAGGGTTGTGTTTGGCGCCACCGACGTTAACGCAATTCAATCACTAAGTAATTAGCTACTGATTTCGTTGTGTGGCTCCGATTGAATTTCCCAGTTCACTGCGATGGATCTGAATGTGGGAACAGCTTTCCAGCGAATCTCAGTAGGCCGGAAGCCGCGAATTGGCGAACAATGCTCGATGAACAAGCACATGAGGCAAAATTAAAATAAAAATCCAACCGAAACATTGCATGGATCGGCATTAACTCGCGGAATTGCAAAATAAATTAACAAAACACCATTACGTCAACGATGGAAATATCAGTACTCTCTTCTGAAACATCATATTATTTATTATACGCCAATTTTCTTATTTCTTTAATGGAGTTTTTTTCTTAAAAAGGATTAAAATTTTACTTTTCTGCTGTTTTACGAAAAAATGCATTTTTTCTAAACTAATTTGATATTTGTTAAACTTTCTTAATTGTTCAATTTGGATGAGCTGTGCATTCGATGCGGAATTGCAGCATTAGCGATAGTATTAGTGGTAGTAGGGGTAGTAGTAGTAGTGGTAATAGTAATGTTAGGCATATTTTCACTCGTTTAATTACCCATTCAGTTTGTACATTCATTTAAATAGAGCTATCGCTTTAAAAAATACGCATTCGAATCGAATGTATAAATATAAACGCTTTTTGTGGCTCACGCTACGTGACTGCCTATTCACTTTTGTCTTTTTAGATCAAACCATTCGGCCAACGTTTTACTACGTTACGTGTTCACTCACATCACATATCAAAATTTCTCACAACTCGTTACTGGGCTGGGTTGTACTTCTTTCCCGTGTGCTTCAGGTCATCATTTTGTCCTCTGTTCTGCGCAGCTAAACATAAAAATCCCATCTTCCCATCAGCAGCACTGCGCGAATAAAACCAAACGTTACGATGTAGCACCCGCGTTCTATCTTGCACGATCAGCACCGTCGTTATGGGGGAGGGAACCGATCGATGGCCGCTGGTGGTGGTGATACCAAGATGTCATCAGACGTGTCAGTACCTTCGTTCCTCCCAGCGCTCGTCGTCGCTCATCGGGCCAGCGGTGATCATCATCGCCAGCCGCCGGTGTCGAGGCTCCGGGTGAGACCGCACTCAACCGACGAGTCGTAGTCGTGGGGCGTCGGGTCCGAATAGAAGGATGGCCGGGACAGCATCAGCGAGTGCTCGTCGGCCACCATCGCAAACTCGCTGTAGCTCGGCTGGCCACTCTTGCCGCCGCTGCCGCCGGGCCAGTAGCTCGTCCTCGAGTGGGGCTGCAAAGTGGCGATAAACGAGAGTGAAACGACCGGGTTCGGTGGGCAAACACATGCTGGTATGCTAATTTTTCGCACCCCCGACCCCACCCGGAACGCGACAGGAAGCGCTCTCGAGAGTGGCGCACACATAAGGAACACCTTGCATTGCCTTGGTACAGGCTGACCTGCGAATGGATTGTTGACTTCGGTCCGCGTTGCGCTCTTGAACTGAAGATTAAAAACCAGCGAGCTCGCGTCCCAGGACGCAGGGCGGATGCTGTGAAAGTTTCATTTAATTAATAACTTCAGTACAGCACGATGCTATCGTATACTTTGTAATCATGCTTCAACTATTTTGCAAGCGCAATCCGTTAGAGGACCTCGGTCCTAATTGACCTTTGATTAGTTGGAGAGAATGTTGCGCCCTAACCGGTGATCACAGCTAATTGATTTTGGTCCATTTTTCATTCCCTTTTACTGGACTGGCTCCATTTGGTGGTATTTTGTGCGAGCTGGACTTTGATGTGGTTCGCGCCAAGCTGACGCTTGTGGCGAGATGAATGGATTCGGTTTTCCGGTTTTCGCTGGGTCTCGAAATGCGCAATTGATCAGCAAGCTTAGCGGCTTAGTGTCGGGGGCCGGTTACATAGTTTCATCTCCCGGGCAGATTCCGTGACGTTAAGGCCGTTCCATGTTCGATTGTTAATTACACTAAGTGGTGAAAGAAATCTCCAGAGCGAGGACAGCGCTAAGATGCGAGTCCTCGAAATGTTAGTTGGACAACTTTTTTTCGGCCTTTCTCGCTGTTGGTTGAACGTATTCGCATATACGGAACTTCCTGCGGCGGGTCACCGTGAATCGTAAGACGTGCCACGTGGGCTCGTTTCGGGAGTAGCAATCGATCCTGCTTCGCTCGGCGAAGCAGAAGAATGCTCTGGCCTATAGCAAGAAGCAATAAAGGGCTCGGGCACGGAACTCGGAAACAAGAGTTCGAGTCGGGTTTGTAATTCCCCTTGTCTAGGAAGCAAAATAAATTTGTTCGTTAACTCAATCAACGCCATCTGTCAGAGGGTCAGCGCCACTAGGTCACGGCTACTGCGGATGTGCTTCATCTCGTTTCAAGCACGCCTCAAGGTTCATCTCAATCAACTTCGGCCATCGGTCGATTGCTTGGTCCCTGTCAAACAAAGAACCCTCGAACCCCGGCAACAGCGACGGGCTACGTACCTCTTTTCCGGTGCCCTTCCGGTTAGTGGCACTGTTGCTGGGTCCGGCGGAGACGAGCAGCATCTTCTGCTGGGGTTGCTGCTGTTGCTGCGTATTGACCTGCCGTATGGTGGTCGTGGTGCAACCACTTGCGGTATTAATTGTGTGATAGTTGTTGCCGGTGTTGGCGGCATTGCTTCCGCTGGCAAACCGATTGTAAAATCGTGTGGTGGCCGTTCCCGGGCCATCGGAACCCATGGCGGCTTGCCCAGGACCAGGACCGTTGTTTGATCGCATCAGGGAAGCTAGGGAGCGAAGAGAGAGAAGACCAGACGGAGCAGCATGTAGTGAATAAGTACGAGTGGTCAGTTAATTCTTTAACAGGTTGGTCACTTTTAGCTGCACTTTTGAGGGGGCTTTTGTTGGCACTGATGTTTACTCTAGCTCTAGGACTCGTCAGCCGATGCGCTTTTGCTTTCCCGATTGCTTTGTCGGTTTCAAAGTGATGGCGTAGCTCAAGGTCAAAGATGCGAAGGAATGAAGAAACCATGTTTGTTTTGGTTCAATATTGGAGAGATTCAATTGAATTGAATTGAAGATGGCTGAAAGGTGGCAGCAGGAGCCGAAAGGAATTGGATGTCGACAAAGTTGTCTATTTACACCGACGACGGTCTTATGCTGCCAAGTCCATGGTTCGATGCATCGTTCCAGGATGTATCAACGATGTTTCCAATGGTCTATAATATTTTATTAAGATTGGGGAGGTAATCGATTTTAGCGTCCCCTTTCGATTTGTTGCTCGCAAATTTAATTTAGTTATCTATCTAGACCTTTGACAGATTGTATTTGTTTGTTGCAGTCTGCCAACTCTACTACCTACTGACGTCCCCTCGGGAACCGTTTCTAACGGTGAGCGGAAGCCCCTGGGAATTATGTACCCTGCACACAGTTTTCTAATGCTGCAACCGATGCGTCAACCGTACAAACTGTACATACACCGTTGCCAACGTTGGAAGCGTTCGTTTGGCTCCCAAACCAAAACTCTAAATCCTATTACGAATGTGTCCTCATCGAGAGGACCGACGTCCGGTGTATCTGCGAACTCAGCGATTTGTACCCACAACACGTTTCGAGAGTGACAAACCAATCACCTAACACTATGTTCCGGATACAAACCGGTTGTGTAGGAATGCACCGAGCAGCATGCCATCGGGACTTTCCGCCCGGGAAAACATTCGGCAAGTTTGTGGCACACTGCACTTCGGACTATGTTTTCGTCCGGCATCGGGACGCTACTAATCGAAAACGAAGCCAACCCGATGGAGGCGCCTGGTGGGCCACGTGTTTTTGGTCCGGCCTTGTTGGGATGCGCCATGCGTGTATGTTTGTGTGTACCTGTAGGTTGCAGCAGCGCAATGCCACCATTTTGGTTGAGATGATTCATCGTCATGCTCCGGTGGTCGGCTACCACCAGTTCGTCCTTATTGTCCCGTCCGGTCAGCCGGTCCGAGTGCGGTCCGATGATGCCGGAAACTGCATCTGGAAGAAGTGGTACAAGGTAGGTAGGTGATATTAGCATCCCAGCGCGTGCCGGATGGTGACTATTGTTGTGTGGCACGTCTGCAAAATTGTTTCCGCTCATTTCCCCAGCTCTAGTGCAATAAGAAAGCTCTGCCAGTGGAACGAAGAATAATGTGGTAATCATGCGTTCTAGGTTTACGTCCTGCCAGTTCTACTTTCTACGAGGTGGAGTGGAGTGTTTTGCGAATGCCAAGCCCACATACAGACCGGAGAACAAGGAGTGGAGCATGCAAGCTAAACACAAAATCGGCACAAAAACATTGCACAATTCGTAAAGCAACATAGAATCGGGCTTATAGTGTAGGCTGTCGTTGGGCGAACTGGGTACGACTTTGTCGAGGTTATGCGGTACCTAAATATCCATGCGGTGCACGTGTCCGTTTCTACCATTCCTATTGTCATTCAATTACCGACATCAGCATGGCTACAGTGTACAGTTCCGAGCCATGTTTGTGACCGCTGGCAGCGGTTTGTTGACAAAGTATTATGGCCGTTCGTGGTACGCTACAGTTCTTGAAAATACCTCTACTACACTCTACAAAAGTTACCATGCAAACAAAGCCAAACAGGGGTGGGTTGACGAACGCAACTAAAAGGACATGCAGTGAAACTAAAAAAAGAAGCTCTCCTTAGCACCTACGTACCTGTTGAGCGACGTTGAGCCGCGTTCGGTGTCTGAGCACCCCCGAGAGTGTTTCGCCGGCGGCAGGGCAGTCGGCACTTCATGGCGTACGATCCGTAGACGAGCGGGTTCATGCACGAGTTCGAAACGGCCATCAGGAACAGCCCGTCCTGGACGGCGACGTCCACCTTCGCGGCGCTTTCCCGGTCGAACATGTACCTGTGCGCAAAAACGAGGTTGAGAGCGTGACCACCGCTCGAAAGCCGACCCCTAAGCCCGACGAAAACCTACCAGAGCGTCATCACGACGTACGGAGTCCAGCACCAGACGAACACGACCACGATCGTGATGGTGAGCCGCAGGGTCCGCTGCCGGGCACGCTCGATGTGCGTCAGATCGTTGCACCGCAAACGCATCGTCCCGGGCGTGTTGGAATCGCTCGTTTCTGGCGGTGAAGAAGAAAGCACACCGAGGACTTAAGGCACCTGGCACGACCATACCGCTCCCAGAAAGCCAAAAGCCGGCATCCGCAGTGTCTGGTCCTGGGACTGCCTTTGGGTGGCTTTTGGACCGTGACTTGGGCTTAAATGAACTACGCTCCATTACACGCTTCACGTTTCAAAGTCACTCAAGACCACTCTACGCGGAGTTTGAACTCCATGGACAGGGCTCCATATCCTAAAAAACTTGTCAAGCGGCTTCGTTTGGCTTTTTCTGACTATTCACGGTAAAATGAAACCTTACTCAAGTCCGAGTCCGAATTGGCAATAAGCTGTCATTGACTCTTGGAGCATAATGTTTAACTCGATGGTTACTAGATCGCATTGACGCAGCGACGCAGTTGGAGCAATGTTTCCAAAGACTCCTTAGTCCGACAGTCGACCGGTCGGTTGCCTAACACCTAATTGAATGTAGACATTTTTACTGAATTTTCATATAAAATAAACGGGAATGTGAAACGGTTGTTACTGAACTCGCATCATTTTAAATAAAGTTAATAAAAAGTACATTATTTTCGAACCACCTTAATGCTTTGTTCAGAAAAATTTCAAGTGACACTCGGAGCTCGTAAAGTTACGCCTCCTAACAAACAAACAACTCCTGGTTTGTGAGCCTTTTCCGGGAACCATTAGTCACAGTGAGCTGAGTTTTCCGGGCATTCCGGGCACGGATGCCACTGTCAGGGCGCAAAATTAGCTGCGTTAATTCCCGCGTTCCGGTTCCGGTATTTTCTATCTATTTCTGTTTCTCTCTCTCACACACAAACACTGGGCTGGGGCTTACCCTTTTCCCGGGACCGGTTGGAGATTTCACACAGGATCACAGTGTACGCACCGCTGATGATCATCAGGGGCAGGAAGTACATCGCTATCACGCAGAACAGATTGTACGCCGTCTCGAGGCCCGGCGTGGCGAAGAACCCGAACGTGACGCACTGCGTAAAACCGGGCACTTGAGGGTGCTGCTGCACGCGGAAGATGATGCTCTGGAAAAACCGGGAGAACCGGGAGAGAGTAAAGATAAACACACGGAGCACACGGAAAAATGGGGGCCCGCCTCGGGGACGTTGTCGACCGGAAATGGAAGAATCGTGTCCATTCGGAGTGGAGTGGTTGCTGCGGTGGAATACGTGCACACGTGTTGGTGCCGAAGGTTGGTAGGTAGGTCACGGCCGTGCGTTCGCTGACCGATTTGCTTCGGTCGACGAAAATCGATCTCCCTCCACTGGAAAATGGCACCCCTTTCGAGACGGCTGGAGCGCTCTGACAGCTTCAGATAATAATGCGAGTGCTCTAACGAGCCACCGACCACGTGGAGGAAATTGATTTGAAGTGTACGGAAAAATGGTGTAGCGATGCTGAGTTCGACAAAGCCGGGCGAGCTTGCCACTGTCACCGGTGATGAAGGACGTGTGGTTTCGATTGCAAGATGTTTCGGGACAGGATACGCAACCTCTCGAGGTCCACTCGACTCGGTAACGAGTGAACGGGAGCCAAGGGACGAAGCAAGTTTTTGGTAAACTTTCTGGCAAGTACACCACCAGCCAGGACGAAAGCCAGCCCAACCGCAGAGCAGACATCACCCGGGGCAGACAGCGTGGACCGTCATCTGGGATCCGAGTCGAACCCCCAGCCCGAAAAAGGATTTCGTCTCAGCTCCGGGGTGCGCTAAAAAAAAAGGTCCGAAATATCATCTCTCCACACGCTAATTAGTTGCCGTTTCTCCCGCTTTCCCGGTGGTCGTGAACCCCAAAGCCGGGAACCGGGAAGTATTTGGTAAATAAATTTCGTATCTGGCGGGTGTTAGGTAATAAGCTTAGCAATGTAGCGTGGCCCCAAACAACCTGGTACAGGCTGCCAACAGCTCTCGGTGCCAAGATGTGCCAAGAAACAAACGCAATTACGCCGAAACCGACTCACGACAAGTCAACGTCGCGCCAAAAGCAAACGAAAAGAAAACAGTGTTACGGTAGCGAAAGACCGGAACCAACCCCACAGGATCAGTGGCTCAGTCGTAAATGAAATGAGTTCTATGGCACCTCTTACCGCTGCTTGTTGGCTTGCAAAGTTGGCATCTTCGGCGGCATCCCGCGTGTGACAAATCGTGTGCTTCCTTCTCTAGTACCGGGCAGTTGGCGGGAGAATATGAATCACGCCGACACAAAGGAGTCCAGCAAGTGTCCACAACAAAGTGTCCATTATTTATTCAATATCTTCTCTGGCAATAGTTGGCGCACTTGGTGGTACCGCTGATTTATGGGACGGGCGGACGGTATTCGCCATTTTGAAAAATAACAAACAATCGCTATTGTTAGCCGGGCTCTGTAACGACCGCGAACGAAGTGCGAACAAACAGTTGTTTTGCTGCTGGTTGACTATTAGTTGCCACCGTGACAGCTTTCCCAGGGTCGTCGCTATGAGTGACACACGCGGAAAGGAGTGTTTCAAGTAGATAACACTCCGGCGAGGACGAACAGTCGGAAAACGATGTCCATTCGATGGCGAAGAAAATTCCCTGACCTGGGATGTGGGATTGCGATATGTTGCAGGTTTGCGCTCTGGTGCCTCCTTATGGGCATTTATTGATTTCTCCATGGACGTCTGCTAGCTAGTCGATTGAGGTTAGGATTGGTTCGAGCTATATCTGGGATCTAAATGCGCTTTTCGACTCACCTGTGGCATAGCGTTGACGAAGGCAATGAACCAGGCTCCGCCGAGCATGATTTTGCCGCGTTTGCGGGCGGCCGACACGCGCAGTGGGTATATCACAGCGAAGCAGCGGTCCAGGGACACACAGACCAGGACGTTCGAGCTGAGGTACAGGCAGAAGGCGCGCATGAACAGGAACACCTTGCAGGCCACGTTGCCGGCGTGCCACTGCACGGTGATGCGCCAACCGACCTGTGGAGAGAACCGATTGGAAACGATGGCCATTAATTAAACTTAACGCGGCACGGTGTATTTGCATGCCATTCCGAGTGCCCGTTCTGATGGTCCATAACTATGAATCACGCTATCTGCGTTTCTCGAGAACTCACAGCCGTTATCGACCGACTTCAAGGATTGCAGTCGCAGGTGGCGCATCGACATGATTTTGCATACGAAGTTTAATTAGTCATTAGTGGCACTATGCGTAGTAAAAACAGGCCCCACTGGCTACTGGCTGTGACTCATTTAAATAAATTATGTCTCGGGTCCATCATCTATCGGCGAGAAATCTGGAGCCCGGAGCTCACCGTAGCTCAGGCAAGGATGTGTTCCGAGTTATTTTTTAATTTATTATTCACAAGAACCCACCGAACATTTTTGGTTGGGAATGATGCAGTGCAAAACGTACGTTTTTTTTCATTAGATCAACACCCTCCGGTGGATCCATAAAATAAAACACCCACGGTTGAAGCTACCAACTTGAACCGCATGGTGGTTTTACTTACAAAAAAGGAGTAAAGAAAAGAGTGAAAATTTTCCCGCAGGTGCTCAATTTCAATGAACGCACACGTTGCCAGAATCTGAACTTTCTATACTTTAATTAACGATCGTCTATTTTGGTTGGTAGCTTGCCATAGCCACCCAGGTGCCACGTGGGACGGCGTCGATGTTCATTAGCCGTTTGTTTCAGATCCGAAAACGATTCATCTTCACCGGTACTTTCGGCGCACCCGCACGAGTTTCGTGGATCGCGAAATTAACCATTATTGTTAAATTGAGTTTTGCGGTGTCAAATCAAATTACATCATTTCGCATCAAAACTTTGGCCGCTGTGCGACGCGTCGACACGTTTTTTTGCACTACCAATCTCAATTTGTAAAGCAAAGAGTTTATTTTCCCAACTGACAGGGAGCGTGGCTCAGTGGGAGACAGCGTTCATAAATTAGTAACGTTTCCATAATTTAGAACCGCTACCATCAATCCCAGAACCCGTTATGCTGTAAATCACGTCACGTGCCAACGACTTGTACGCGGAATTGTAGTTTATCATCATGGGCCTGCTGCCAAACCCGGGGTGCCAACTTACCTCGAGCGGTATCATGATGAACGCCACCATCAGATCGGCCACCGCCAGATGACATATCATTAAACTAACTCGCGATCGCCGATGGCGACGGGAACGGAATAGCGTAATGACCACGGACAGATTGCCACCGGCCGCTATCACAAAGAGGACACAGTACACTATGATGACGGCCACCGTTGAGTCCGTGTGTCCTGAAATCGGAGAAGAGAACAAGAAATTCGCATGAAGCGGACGGCTGAGAGTAATCGGTTGCCCCCCCACCCTCTGGCCAGATTGAACATTGAATCAAGGATCAAATGGTGCACCGTAACCGTAACCGTTCAGATTGAGCACAAATCACGAGAACAGAACAAATCAGGCGAAAGCGTGCCCACTGTGCCATGCGCATTGCATAGCTTCGGGCGTTTAGTACGGAAATCAGCATTCCCCGAACTACACCTATTCAATTAACAAATGACACCCAATCTAATTCGCGGTGTATCCCCATGGGTTCACGGCTCACGTGTTTTGTTTGAACACACTTAACACTAAAAACGTGGCACTTGATGATGATGAGGTTACGTGCCAATAGCGGTGGCCAAAATAACCATAAACGGAAATGCTGCAAATAAATTTGCTGCCTGACGGGAGACCCTGGCAGAAACTTGTTTGTCTCTATCGCAACATGCGCATGTTACTTTGTATCGCACATGTAACGACATCGACCCAGAGTAGATGGCTCACATGAATGGCGTGGCTTTCTGGGTCACGGTTCCTCGCATTGAAAAGCAATTAAGAGCTTTATCGGACGGGGACAAAAAAACTACCCACAACGTCACAAGCAATAACCAATCGTCTGTTTTCCGTCTCGGTGGAACCGTTTCCATCGTACGACAGATTGAATAGTTGTCACAACCGTCAATATCCGGTAGGCTCTGGGATGGAAACGGAAGACGTTTGAATACTCCGAAATATTGTGGTGCCTATGATTTGAGTTTGCTTTCAATACCGCATTTGCATTGTTAAAGTCTTGTGATTGGACATTCACTAATTTTTAACAGTCTTATGGTACTACATTCATATGAAATTTATAGGTAAAGTTCTCCATCATGACTAAATGCCCGAAAGATTGCCGACAAGCTGAAGACTTTCCAACTTTGGATGGCCCCAAATACTGGGGAGTACAACGATATTCGAAAGCAACGATAACGATTCAACTCAATGGTGTGCCTTATTCATTGACCCGTCATAACGAAATGGAAGCTTCAACGCAAAGGAAAGTTTCACAATTAGAAATCAAATTTGCATGCATAATTCATTCGGCTCCACACTCCACAATGGTACGGCACTGAAGTCAATCTTGCCGAAGATGTCCTTGCGTCGAAGAACAGGGCCAGACCGGGCAACCAATCATTGGAACAAATTGCTGTGGCAAACGATTGGCAAGCTTTCCACCTGCTACTTCGGCTTGTTCCAATGAGGGTCCATTTTTCAGCGGCCACTTCACGAAGCTCCATCCTTGGCACGGTATCTCCGGCCGACCTCTTGGCGTAAATAAATCCGAACGTTCCCGACCGGCTCTAATTGATTAATCGCAAAATATGCACCACGTTGTTGAAAAGAGCGCCAGACCGGCGACTCTGACGGCACCCTCAGTTCCCTCAGTCAGCCGACACTCGGGGCAGATTGGCTGATTCTAATTGAGAGCAATTATTTCTCGGAAAATACTTCATCAACGGTGTGTGATTAATGAGAAATCGGTTGCGATTCAGTTACGACCTGTGAAAACTTTATCCATTTCATTACCGAAACAATAGCACGCCTTCGTAATGCAGATTTATTGGCGATTTGATGTTGTTTGTGTTTGGCGTGTTCTCAAATGTTCTGCAGTAAAGTACTTTCCTTTTTCTATCGGCCTTTTTTTAGTGGGTACTCTTTTCTATCAAGCAAAACGAAGAGCCATTATTAATGGGTCGGTTGTGCCGGTTAATACTGATCGGAACCAATTCAATTTCCTCTGCACCGAAAGTATCCTTTATGTAAGATTAATCGAGGGTCCGATGACACATAACTTTGCCATCGTTTTGGGTAAGTTTCATTTCCTATGGTTGGTTTGAACATTTGTCCTGTCCTGATCTGACTCACAGACCTCCGAAAAAAAAAATGGAATTTGAAGCTTTGGACTTTAAGTTGATCAAATGGCTTTAGCAACATTTGTTTGCAGATTTAAAAATTAGCCCAGAAAAGGTAGTTAACTCGGTTTCACGTGTCGTTCCGGCTATGACTTTCGCATCAAATGTTTCTCACGAGATAATAGCATAGAAAAATAATCCTACGCCAAGCATTTTACATCATATTGAAAGGTTACCTGTCAGTGGCAGAAAATTCAGGCAAAAATATACAAATCTAAAATTCACAACGTTGTCTTCCTGTCTACGCAATCTCCGGGCGGGTGTCAATCAGTAAACAATCATCGTCATCGAAAAAGTATCACTGATCCCATTATAAACGCCCGCCGCATAATGCAATAGCTTAAAACCGAACGAAAGTGGAAAAATTCGGCTCCAGTTGTCACGTTAGAATGTAAATGCGATAACTTGATCCTTTGATGATAACGTAGAACGAAATGCTCCGCACTTGGCCCCCTATTGGCCCCTCTTCACTTTGTGTCCGCTTTCGAATCAATAATGTTGCGCTGGGAAAAGTTTAGTTTATTTATCTTGCCCGCCGTGTCGTCCCTCTTTCTGGGACCGCGAGAGGATCACTTGCGCGGTGCTTACTAACTACGGACACTCAATCAGGGAAAATGACGAAGCACAGGAGGAAAATATTTCCATCATTTTCGCTTCCGCCAAAAAAAAAAAGATAATGCGTCACTCGGTGCGTTGCGGATAAAGGAACACCGCACAGCTGCAAACAGTGGTTAATATATTTCTTTTGCTAAAAAGTGTAATAAGTTTCATCTGTCGTCGTAGGGACCGGCCGTAGTGACAACGTGCTGGGCTGCCGTAAATTTTCCGCAGGTAAACTTTTCGTTCAATTTCCTCCGAAATGCGAAGAAGTAAAGGAGAGCGCTTCTCGATGGCCTCTTGGACGGGGAGAAAGTATAATATGTTCCTCTTGGCCGCCTACAGCCACATTTCTTATACTTTCCCAACGCATTCCTTACACTTTGTGCTTTTCAAGAAAGAAAGGATCGCTTCCTGTGGGTTCGCCTTTCATTCGCGTGTTTCTTGTGCAGCGCTTTGGAATAAATCATTAAACTTTTCAATTTAAAATCGCTCCAGTTGAAGGCCACTTTGCCACGCGCTGAAAGTAGGTCGCCCAAGGTTCGCATAATGGCATCTTCACAGCGTTTCGGTTCACAAGAATCTGCGACTCACAAATTGTTTTATTATTAATAAAAAAAGTTACAATACTTCGGGATTGTACTGAAACGACCATTCGTGGCGATATAAATAGAAATGTGTGTCAAAAACCAGGTCCTAGATTTCATGTCCCATGATTCCGAAAATGCCAACCAGCTAGATTTTGGCTCTTACCCATTAGCACCTATTGAACAAGCGATTATTGAATATCCACCCAATACTACATCGACTAGGTCACATAATGGCCACGATTATCGAAACCGGGGACCAATTTTTTAATAACCCTAAGCGACCGCAGTGTGGATCCGACAGCAGCACTTACCCATAAAATTTACGATACAATCATTTACAGGCATCGCGGCGCATGAACCATTTAACGACCATTCATTATAGACCAGCAATACAGCGATTCGTCTAACGTTTGTTGAGATAATAATTACGCGATAAAATAGAATCATCTTCTTGGTATTTTATGCCATCCATGCATTGTTAAAATACTTAATTGACCAGACAGACGGAACTCATTTCGATGCTTACATGGCCTCGTAATATAGATTGTTCTATATGCCGCAGAATGTAATAAAATTCACAGCTTGCAATTTCGATTCCCATTGGCGCAACGAATAGCGCAACGTGACGCGGTAATCGAAGCGCAACCACTTTCGCACCATTCTCTACTCACAAACCGCAGCAGCAAATCCGACGACCATGTGTTCGACGGTATGCTTAATTAATATCCTGATCAAAGCCCCGTACGCCACCCCGTACCCCGTTTGTGGGTACAAGCGCTTACAATTAAGCTTCAGTTATTTGCTCGACAACCGTTTCACGCACCGAGCAGAGCCCGATAAAGGTTGGGAAACTAACACGAAAAATATATTCCGCTTCATATAGGGGTTTCCTCCGGTTCAGGTTTATCACGATTCTCGCAACCGACAAAAGCTCCACTGCTACGAGGAGCGTGAAGTCGGGAGCTAGAGTTGGTCAAGAATTAAAAGAAACATTAAACCGATGAGTGGAACTTTCCGGGTCAACAAATGATGCTGAATGGTGCCATTGCCGTAAAACAAATAAATGTATGATAGCCATTATTGACTCCTTTTTTTATGAAGCTGTTTCAAGCGATTATTTACTTTTTCAAAAACGATCTCATCATTTAGTTCTTACTCCGATTACTCGTGCTTCGTGAAGCGCAGCGTAATAATGATAAGTGAAATGCGGATTTTTCAGCAAAATACATATCGTTGTAGTAACGAACTATTAACAATCTTTCTTTAGTATGTTTGCTGTTGATTTTATCTTTTATTTTATCTTTTTTTTGGACGTCTTTAAAGATATTCTATTGCGTTGAATATTTACTACGTAAAAGTGTACTCGGCTATAGCCGAAATGAACGTGCCTGTAATATAAATTTCCATTTTGGGTTAACGAAACGGCGAGGCACTGATGGCTGATGGTCCCCAGAGGCGCATCCTGACGATGAAACCAAATATATGTGCTACCGATTATCCGTTTCCGTTTCGCTAGCCCCGTTCGGAGTGCGATTTAGTTCGAAGTAGTCGTACGCCGATTGCGTTAAAACTAACACACCAGCCCAGGACGGGGGTTTGGCGAAAATATTTATGTTTCATCACCCTCGATGTCCAGCTCGGTTCTGAATCAACAGAAGGTACACTTCAAAGGTTTCCGCTGGGAAAAGGAAATATTGGATACTTGTGCGTGTCTCTCTTTCTCTTTCTCTTGAGAAACATGTACCGGTAATTGCCCGACAGCCTGGGACAATATTTGGACTGTGGCAAGTTGTTATTGAATTTGCCGTCACGCGATGAAACCGTTGGCGGAGCACTCTTTTGCTACGAAATAATGCTTACTTTATAGATCCCTAATGTTTCAGCATTAATAAACATCATGAAACAATCCCGTGACAGGCGTTCTGGCAAAGAGGCGCAGACATCCAGACGCCACCGCAAGCGTGAGTGTGTGGCTTTCAGTCAATGTAATCATGTTTGAGCACCGTAAGACACCGACTGATTGATCGATTGGCTGTCTCGAGCGTGATTGAGCTCCGTAGGATAAACATGTTTAATGAACTCGTCGGCGAGCATCTGGCAAAATCTTTAACTACAGTCGACCCGGTAGAGTTGAGCCCAGCGAAATGCGGCAAGCTCCAAAGTAGAAAACAGGTGCTGAGCCACGCTGTTTATTTGGTGGTTGGCACATTATTTTAAGTCAGTCATTCAAGGCACATGGTATGAAGCAAGAAATACCTTTGTGCCAGGAATGTTGCCAACCACGGGAAAGCTGACTTCTGTCGGCTTTTTGGAACGCTTGCAATTTGGTTTCTGAAGTGGTCGGAGAGACCAGAAGAGCACACCTTATCCGGGGTTGTTGCCCCAAAAAGGAATTCTGCTCTAACAACCGCACCGTGGGCTAACCGAAAACATGTCTGACAGGAAACCCCAAACAGGAAGAGCTTTTTTATGCGCATAAAAATTATTTTATCCACAGAGGGCACAGTACCGTGCCCTCAAAGGCGAGCGATGGCGAAAGGATGGCGGTGGAGCATAGTAGCCTTTGGTACTCTAGGCGCGCACCACTTGCTCGAAACGTTCAACTTTCATAAAAGCGATTCCACTTTTTGAATTAAAGAAAATTATTTCAACGAGTTATTTACGTCAGATTTCCCTTGTGAATTCAGATTTCCTAGCATTCGCAAAGTCTGTGAAGCCGAGATGGCATTAAATTTCTCCTGGCTCCGGATTACAAGGGAATAGATGGCAAACGATAGGCTTGTGTGTATTTTATGAGTGTATAAGTGATGTGCTCAACCCTTCGAAGCAACGAGACACTGTAATGTTACTGTCGAACACTGTTAATGCTAATGGCGCGGAAAAAGGACCAGCATTCTGTAACTAACGAGAGTCGAGTGGATGGAGGTGAACGCATACGGAAAAAAGGTAAACAAAAATGGCGTCGATGAGCACTAATCGTTTGTACTGTGAGTTTAACCGGCATATTTTTTATCTTTAAATAATGTACCCCTCATGGTAAGCTTTTTACTAAAAATGAACCTGCAGCATGAAATAGCACAAAAGTGTATGCAATGTTTTTGTTACCATCCGGTTTCGTTACCGAGTATCACTAACATAGGCTGGCTTTTTGGGCTACTCCATCGTAGAAACTCAGACCTCTATGGGCGAATATTCTCGAGGGATTAGCAAATTCTACGCTTCGGGCACAGTAGCTGCATGTGAATCGTTTTTTGTTGGTTGGGAAATTTGAGCCCCCTGCGAAAGGAAAAAAACGACATCGCTCCAATCCACGGATCCATTATTTGAGAAGGATGTAGGCAGCAAAACGAAGCCAAGCGGCCAACATACACCCACCCGGATCGCTAGCCTGCCGAGGTCGAGGGACAAAAAGTAAAATAGCACGACTACATCATGATTAAGAGAGCATCTCTCCGTTCTTCCGTGTTTGAGTCAAGTTTGTACTTCATTATCGTAATCAAACCTTCGCCCAATTTGATTTGTTAGGTTACGATGTCGCCTGTCTGCTTGTTCTCATCTAATTTGCCAGAAGCTTAAATTTATCTAAATTTGGGTCTCTTTAACTAAATGGAAATTAATATGTGCACAGCAGCGTATTTTCATCTTAGCGTTAAATTTATATCTCGGTACCCGGTGAAGCGTGCCCTTTTGACTTCGGTGCCGTTCTCTCCATTAATTATGCCTGGTTTGCCAGGTGCCGGGCACCTTTGTTTAATAATCTGCAAAGCTAAGAAATATTCCAGAGACGTACCGGCAGACCCGCAGAACTACCGGAGGACGAAGGAAGACAACCGAACGCCACCATGGTTCCAGATGGCGTGCAAATTTTCGACGTCATGCCATCATCCTTGACATTTAGGGAGTTTTCCTTGGCGTTTAATTAGCCCCTTCTTAATACCTGTGCCGCAAAGGGGGTACCGCTAGTTCGAGAGGTGGCAAGTTTGAACGTAACAGACATCGAGAGATGTCATCCGTACAAGAAAATTAACTTGCGGTGCTCAACCCAACCAAAGCGAGACTAAATGTTTAATTCATTGCATCGTCTTCGGCACATTAAACACCTCTTACCGCACAAAACGTTCCCGAAAAGGTCCCCGAACGCACATATTATGAATAAACATTCGTCTTCAAGAATCCGCCCCCAAGCGCTTTTCCAGACGACGAGGAGAAAATTATCTACCGTCCCACATTCAATATTCGACACTCAATATTCATCAACAGCTTATGCCGGCCAAAGGGCACTATAAGGATGCGTTTTTTTATGGTTGACCATCCGAACAGAGGTGGGTTGCTGTTTAGCACATTTTACGATACGGTTGGTTGTGGAGCACCGAAGAAAGGCACACGAGATGACCGCGAAGTATCGTGCTTCTTCGCCCGGCGTTGCTAAGTGGGCCATAAAATCCTTCATTACAGCTACCGGCCGTAAGCTGGGACCTGCAGGATTCGGGAACAGGAAAAAAAGACCAACAGAGATAAAACACAAGACAGTGCTGTCAATGTCCGTCTGTGCTGCTGTTCTGTTTGGGACAGAGTTCTGGGTTTTCCTTGAGGAAATCCTCATGTTAAATAAGAAGGTGTTACAAGGTTCGGTGCGGACCATTGCGCCTTTCTGTCGAGAAGGATTCCCTGATACCCGTACCGTCAACGGCACAGGTTCTCATGTTCCTTGCCATCGTCTGCCACATGCTGATCTGTCGCTGGATGAAATAGCCCACATAATGCCAGTCTCATTTCCACACGGTTCATTTACCAGCCAACCGGTAGCCCGCTTTATGGGAAGTTATGATAACCGAAATCTCGCTACTATGTGGCCATGGAGCGCGTTGCAATAATGATGAGCTGAGTGCTTATCAACCACGGGCGCATACCGCACGCATTCTGTGTCCATAGAATGGCATCATTATTGATTCGCTGTCGCCTCATGCTCCGTGCTCGGTATTTTATTAATTAGATCGGATGAGCATTCGAGATGCTCGTGGGAAGTGGGAATGCTTCCTTGGCTGTAGAATGCTCAACTACAGCGCTACTTGAAGCACTTGGCTATCTCGGCACATTAAAGTAGCACCGAGCAGATTGAAATGGCCCGCTGAAATAGTTGTTCAACTAAAGCGCCCCGAGCACCGATTACAGCATAATCTCCTTATCCCGTGCTGTGTCTGGCAGTGCAAAAAATGGACGATTTCCATCCGATGGTGAATGGAAATTTAGTTTTCTCCCTTGGACATTACCTAATCAACGATAAGCTCGGATTGCGAATCCAATCACGCCGTACAGGAAAGTCATTCACGGTGGAATCAAAGGATCGGTCTCTCTCTCTCTCGATCGATCTATCATTCTCTGTCCCCGTGGGAGTCTGGTTTTGCTTCCACTCAGGATTCCGGTTTTCCAATCGAAACCAAAGCGTCTCGAGCGTCTTCGCGGAACAGGGATAAGTGTGAGATAAAATTGCATTATTGGTGGATAACATATTGGCCGGGAAGGTTCATGAATGTTGGAGTGTGGTTTTATGTGGCTCAGCTCAGCCGGCAATACCGGCATTAATCGCATTAATTAAGGGATTTTATGTGTGGTTTCGGCACCCGCTGCCCATGTTCGTGTTCCATCCGTTCGATGCGTTCGTCCGGAAAATTGATTGATTTATTCAATTAATAAATGGCTGCACACGGTCCGTCCGTTTTCCGAGCCAATCACGTCGTGCCACGGCGTGCGAAATTAAATTGAACATTGATTTTGAGACTGTTGAGCGAGGTTTTCAGAGTCACGAACTCTCGGGGGAAGTGAATTTTTCTGCACGAAGAGTGCACTGTGGGGAGTCAAACGATCGTTAATCGTTTCGTTTACTTAGCGGACGTAAGTTGTTTGTAGGTCTGCAGGTACCGAAGACAGAATGGCCTCCGAAAGACTCTATCGCGTTGTACGGAAGTCGTAAATTCCTCAAATAGGTACCGCCCGCTATCCGCGGTCCCAACGGTGGTCAGTTTCCTCGCAAACGAGCTTGACCCTTTTTGAGGGATTACGTTCGAGATTGTAGTTTATGGCCAGCTGCAGTGAGTGTAGTCCCGAAACGGGGCTCGGTCCACGGAGCATAGAATCTCAGCAAGCACAAAAGAGCACAGTTCGTGGCGGGTGATGGACGACTTTCTTCGGTCCGGCTCGACCGTCTTACGCAAAAGCGGTTTGCCTTTTTGATACATCGGCATGTTGGGCAATCTGGGAGCGTCCTGGGTGGCTCTACTACCTGGTGCAGTGATGGTGACCTCCGAGCCGTTTTTGTCCATGCCGGGTAGCAGCAGTCCGGAACCGTTGGGAGAGAGGGCCCCGAACGGGCCGCCCAGACCGTACGGGAGCGTCCCGTTTGACATGGCGGCCACATTCTGTAGATACTCCTGCAGATGTTCATGCTGGAGCGATATATCCATGATGTTCAGTAATCCGGCCGCCAGGTACATTCAGAGCCGTGGTTGCCGTTTTTGTGTGCTTGCCACTGAAACACGCCAACCAATGCGACACGCAAACACATTCACATACAGAGTGGCGAAAAGAATTTTCCAGACAATATTTAAGTGGATTTTTCTTTTTGTAACGAATCGTGTATCGACACTTCCAGGACACTTTAGTGGACGGGGACGCACCGGTGGCACACCACCTTCGGTATTGTGGCCATTTTTCAATAAAACATTATTTATCGTGCACTGTACAAGACACGCCGCACCAGTGCCATCACTACGAGTGGGTCGTCGGTGAGTTTGGTACCATTTTTCCACGCGAACGCCCTCTCTAATTTTGGATTTCACTAGACCTGACCCACGGTCAGAGTGGTCCGCACGAGACGAGGAACCATTGCTCACTCCGGGGCAGCCACACTTTTTAATCCACTTTCAATTGGCTTTGCCCGGGAAATCTTTCCTTTTCCGGGTATATTAACATCCGATCACGCTGCACTGGCACGTAATTTTGGCACTTCCGGGGTTTCGTGTCGGTAGGGACAGGGACAACGTGTGCTCTGCTTTTAACCGTTGCGCGTTTGAATTTCGCACCCTGCACCCGCGCGTAACTGAGTCGCCGAAGGAGAGTAGATGACTCTGACGACCAGTACGAGCTCTGGTCGCCGTCCGGTGGATGACTGATCTACGCGCCATTCAGTGAAGATGCTGCCATCGAAACTACCGGCCGAAGCTTTCCGGTTTCCGGCGCATGCGAAGTGCTAGGGCCACAGGCCAGCTGGGGAGGTTGGAACTCTCCGTTCATGAGTAGGACTTCGTTCACCGACCTACGCCATGCCAGGCAGCAGGAGTCTCTGAAGGTGAAGGTCAGTGACAGACCCAAACAGGGAGAGACCGATCACCGATGCCGTTACACAACGGTAACAAGCACATCCCACATGGAAAACTGTTACGGCTTTCCCGAAATGGCAATCGTTATACCGACCGGGCCGTGTTTGATCGAATCCGAAAAGCGAGTTGAATTGACGGCCCCCAACATGAGCAGGCTGTGGGCGAGTTCAGGTGAACTCACTGAAGGTGGAAGGAACAGTTTGTGGGGCACGAAGCAAAAAAAATAAGGAAACACCAAGTTTCTTACCTTGGAACAAGTTCCATGATGGATGGCCGATGTTGGAGAAATCTTTTACTCTTGAATGGGCCGTTCATATCAGCAATGTTCAAGGTAACACAGTGGATGAACCGCATCAATGAGTCGCCAGGGTGCGATCAAAGCAATCGACCGACACGTGCTGAAGCGCGCGATTATCGGTCCTGTTTCCGGTCCTGAAGCACCTTCTAACGAGACTTTAAGGGCCTCGTCCTTCTCCGTCGTGTCATGAGATGTCCATCCCACCGGAGCCCCGCAAGACGTATACATTGCACGACAGAAAGGTTGCTATACACTGCGGGCAGTTCTGTTGGGTTCAAGCAACGCCACACATGCGGGGCCAAAAATCAATCTAAACATCAGTCAGTTTTGTAGCTCTACAATTTAAGAGCGGTCAAATGTTCTAGACCCGACTTGTGGGCCCATCTACTCATCATCAATCAAATCGTGCACACGGCCATTTGGAAGTTTTCGGCCTCTTCGGGGTGCTGCTTAAGTAACGGGGCAGATTAGCACCGAACCGTGGTCGGCTAGACTAGCCGGCTCGGCGGCTCTCCATCACGCCAAGTCCTGATTGGTGCCTTTTTGCTACTGCGACCGCGGACCATCTGGCGGCGATAAATCAATGTTTCACCGAACACTTCCAGCCACAGAGCGAGGAAACAGACAGCTGTTCTAGGGACACGGCTTGTCACTTTGGGCAATGGTGGGACTAGTTTTTTCATCTGCGCCCGGAAAATGGGATTATTATTATCGGTTTAAATAGCAGGTAAAATAAAGACCAATTCAAAATGAAACACTCGGCATCCGATCCAGCTCTCTGGTCCTGTGGTTAGTCGTGTTTCGAATGAAATCCATTTTGCAAACATGATGCAAGGATTCAAGCAACGTTAAGCTAGCATTAATTGCCCATCGCCATCTACAGGAAGCAGATGTGCCAGATGTGGAATGAAACTAGAACCCGTTGAGCCGGATCCAACCGAGAGCACGCACATTTACCGCAGCAGATTTATCAAACGGACAATGTGGTTTCTGATATTAGCACATGGAAGTTTGAAAGCTTTCAAGAGGATTGCACCATTCATTCATTTCGGGCCCTTGGCGTATAACTACGTTATCAATTTGCGAAAGGCAATAAAAAGGCACGTTCCTACCGTTTCAGCCAGAGCAACAATTTGTTGGCAGCAACTTTGTTGAACGTCTGGTTCGCCAAAGTGGCAACATAAGCATACTGGAGAGCATTACACGGTACCTTTTCAAAGAAGTCGTATACTGCTGAAAGGGAGACCGTTTGATGCTGTTTTTGGTTGCAGGTATTGTGACAATATCGGGCAACAAGATTATCTCCGAAAATGGTTTCCTGGTACAGACACTAACATTTGCATCCGGGATAACCCACGTCGTACGTCAAGCTGCCAAATTTGCCCTGTACCGGGTTGTGGTGGCCACTTCTTGTGCGACGATGGCAACAAGAGTGCTAAATTTTCGACGCTGAAATCCAATTAGTATCGAAGGTAAACCACTTAAAATATCGCTCGGTTGTGGCCACCCGTCAGCGAAAACACTTTTACTGACCACAAGTTGCCAATGTAACGCTTCGGATTGTAGCTTCTTAGCCGAAACTTGGTTAGTTACAGCAATTTACATCAATCTGACAACGACCTGACCAGTGTTTACTTTGAGGATCAGAAAGTAATTAACGGAAAGCAATGATAAAGAAAGACCTCCGTCCAGAGAGTAGCCTTACTGTCTTCGCTCGGTCATAAAGCAACGCAAGATGGATTGCATGAGTCGTGAGATTAACGAGGTTCAGTGAAATGAGACTGGACTTTTGGACTGAGATTTTGGATTGGGCGAAAGCAGGTTGGAAAACCTTTCTACACCAGCCACCATGCGTCTCCATCGGAATCTGAATTGAGGTACATCAAGTCTAATCCACGGTGACATTTTGGAACATCCCACGTTCAGTTTCATTAACGAGCATGTCTCGCAGGTACACAGGATAAATTTATCCCCGCCAAGAGACTCGACGCAATTGAAGAACCTCTTGCACCTACCCACTTTGGCTATACCCAAAGCTGATGACCAAAACCGAAGGGATTGGGAACTCGGATCCATCGATTAATTAGAAACCATCGAAGGATTATGTATTGAGCACTTTTTATTTAGGACACTACAACTGAAAATTCCTGTGGTTGAGCTGCGATGAGTCTCTCGCATAACAGAAACTGAACTTCGTTAGTCAACAAGATTTTCCAATGGTGCAATATTCCCGGTATTGCTGTTGATGGTGTGTTGCTGTTTATTGTAGAAGTGAAGAGTTATTTCCTTCAATTGCGTGAACAACATGTGTTACGATTGCAAACGAGACTGAAGTGATGAGCCCTAACATAGATACTTTAGGTTGATTGCCCGGCAGCGGTAGCATAGCGTAAGCAAAGAAAGCAGATGGAAATTGTAAACAGAAAATGGACGCTTCTCTTGGCGTAGCTTTTTTCTGTGTCATACAATTAAGTGAGCTTTCTTGGTAATGTACATCACAAACAAATGAAGGATACGAATACACAACCTTCAATTCGATCATGCGGTAAGCTCTCTATTCCTGGAGCAGCCTTGAGACATTGCCATTCACCGAAAGGACCTTAGCTTTCATCATGGGCGAGTGTTTTTGACGTAAACAACAACTTACAGCAACACTCAGACATTTCGAATGCTGAGTAGATGTTTTATCGCAGCTTTATCGATTGTTCCTTTGTTGTGCATGAAACGGAACTGCTTCAGCACCACTGTTAATCTTGATTACTCAGAAACAATACTAGCGAGGTAGCATCCATTCTCGCATCTGGTCTAGTTCTAAGAAAGACGGGCTTTGGTAGGGTTCTGCTGGAGAGTGTGCCTGAAATTCCTTTGCCTAGTTTCCAGAATTACTTACTGTAGGAATGCTGCCAGGCGAAAGTGATCTTGTTGTCATATCGTGGCTTAAGACGTGAAAAAGACGCAACCGTTCTATGAAGACAATCGACAAAATAGTGTCAAGCAACAGCATTCTCCGAAGAAGTTGCAACATTACATTGAATGGCTAGAGGTAGCTAGAAACTGTCGTTAAAAGTGGTACAAATTATGTCCTTTTCCTTTCTCTTGTCCGCGATGATGTTGCCCCGTGGCCATTTGCTACAGATAAACACTGTCGCAACGTGTTGCAGGAAAACGGTGTACGGCCAGGACCCTGTTTTGGATGTAATGTAGTTGTTTTGTCAATTAGTTTCTATCGTACTTTCCAGTTTCCGTTCATTCAAACGCAGTCAAGCGAGGCAGCGCTTGATGCTGTCGCCATTGAGGTAATCAATTATTGATTTTCAATTAAAGTTTCAATCAAAGAGATTTATAGCACTTCTTACTCTGTTATAAATTACCCAGTAAAAAATTTATCACTTCTTACTCAGTTTACACATCTTTTAAAATGTAGAAATTTTAACGTAATTTGTAATCCATTACATAACATAATCATCCGGCCTTGCATATTATTCAAAAGCGGACCTTCCAAATGGAACTCAGGAAATTGGCGTTTGATTTCGTATAACTTTATTTACCGACATTAGTATCAACACCGTTTACGATAAGTTTATGGATTGTGGCCATCGGTAGCGAAGCGCAGGTCCAACAACTAACACTACCGAACCATCGGCATCGGAAATCAATGAATGAAGATCTCAATCAATTCGTAAGTGCCCCGCCATCGGGGACATCATCCGGTTTCGGGTTCCGTTGTAGACGAAAGTCTATTACGATTTCCTGCCCGTTCCACCTGAACAAATCTGTCGTTTCCAAAGCAGCACCGAAGTAAGATGGCGACATCGGCCCCCAGCACGAGCTCACCGCTCCGTGACGAGGTTTAGTAAATACCAGAATTTTCAACAACGAAAAGCTGGCCGGGAGGACATAATTTTACGGTAAATGACAAATGAAATTACGAAATGTTTAGGGGGTACTTTAAGGAACCACTCGCCCGTTGAAACCCGATTGTTGGGCAAAAAAAACCGGGAACTTCCGTACCGAACTGGGGGTCGAGTCGATCAGGCCAATCAGGCACCAAACAGGATACGGATCACGGGGACTGTAACGCTGTTCGCTTGGCTTCCTGGGAGGGAGAAGAACCGTTCGAGACATCGGAAAGAAGGTTTTCTCAGTTTCTGTTATGCCGGAAAAGAAAGCGTTCATTCGCTGATGCACTAAGGGATAAACAATGTTAAAAACAGAAACAACGTCTTTGCGATTACATGCGTTTGACATGCGATTACAGATGAAGCTAGCCTGGCACGTCAACAACCGAGCCGTTTCTAATTTTACCGTTTTCGAAGAACCATTTGAACTACAGAAACTTGAAAAGACCTCCCTTGGGAGATGGGCCACCGTTCGTTCGGTCATCTAAGAGGACTGCCGGTAATAATCCGACCTATCATAATACCTTCAGGGGCAGTACCTAAACTCGCCCAAAACAACATACCATTCGGAAACTCTGTCTAACGTTTCCCAAAGTGATCAATCTTCCCGGCTTCGTTGAGCTACCGGGACCAATGTGCCGGGTACCCGGGCCATCCGAGAAATAAAAAACACCGCCCGAAGGTATGGAAATGTTGACTCTAAGATGAGCTGCCCCTCGAAAGTCGATCGTGTTGGAAATGAACGGATGTCCTGAGCGACAGTGGCGGACCCTTTTATTGGCATTTCTATTTGTTGACCTAACCAAACGTAACAGAGAGTTGGAATGGAAGATGTAATATTATTGTTTTTCGAACTGTACTGCAAACTGCTGAACTGTGCGTAATTAGGTTACGGCTGCTGCTTGACTTTATATTAAAGAACAGACCGCAAAAAGACCACTTTCAAAATTATTCAACGGCACACAGCATAAAAAGTAGCTTTAAAATTTTGTGCGGATTCAGTTGCAAATTTTTCACGATAGGAACTGAATCGGGAAAACACTTCATACGCAAACAAAGAGGCCATCCCGAACAATTTCTGCTAGTGCTGGTAGTTGCGATAGTGCAAAATCTCCGAACGATACTAAATTCAAACAACTGACGTTCATTTTTGATTTCTCCTGTGGTTCGGTTCATCGTTGCCATAGTACACGGCTCCCGACCAGTGGTGGCCGTGGCCCAGATTATCTACTAGGGTCGTCGTTCTATTCAGCAGCAGTAGGAGGGCACTTTCGGTTGTTACGTGGTTTGGTTCGGGAAGAAAATTTTATGTCTTCCGACGAATTTATCGGTCTTGGCTTTTCAGAAGCCTCGGCAGCGCGCACCGTTTTCGGAAGACGGATGCTGGAGGGGAAACAGTAAAAAATCACCCCGAGTTGGTGGCACCCGAAATCCCATGAAAAGAAGGCAAACTCATTGGGTATCCTATACCTGGTGGACGCACCCTCGCTGGATAGAAAGTAATTGACGGAAAAAGAAAATTAAGCTTCTCGAATTCCGTGTTATTAAAACAAGCACCTTCAAAGTGATTCGCGGAACGCGTGGGATTGCAATATCCAATTGGGTCGATTAACTGTGAGAACGGTGCTTACTGTGAAAGCTGAGCTCTTCACGAAATGGTGCTCGTTACGGCTGCCTGCAGTGCTAAACTTCGTTCAAATTATCTAGTTCTGATTGTTTGTGCCGTTTATTTATGTATTTCTGTTTGCTGGGTATGGGTATTCGTCCTCTTAGGATTTCGGTCGATGTACTATGAAAATCGCGATCAAACAATCGCGATCTGTCCATCGCGTACTTTTTGTATTATAGCACCAAATGATTTGGAGTCCCATTAGTTCCTTAATTTATATTAAACTAGCTGTTCCCGGCGCAAGTCGCCACGCCTCATTTCATCCTCATTTCATCCTCATTTCTCGATTATCCGGCGTTTCACAGGATCGGACTTCCCGGGGGCGTATCCGATCGGTTTCCCTTGCCGCATCCCGTTGGATAAATGTTGGAAAACGGGATACAACAATGCAGGTTTGGGAGCGGGGTCGTTTGTATGGTAGTTTTGAAGAAAAAGTGGTACATACGGTTGACAAACATTCATTTTTATATACATAGAAGAAAAATAATAATACTTATACGGGAGAACGTGGGCGAAGGGTTTGGTTCAATGTATTCCAAACAAGAGAAGCAATTGGACTTCACAAACGAAACCAAACTGGCCTTCGAATACGTTGAACGTTGTTTAAATTAATTAATGATACTATCGTCCCCACAAGCACCAACGTGTCGGATTCAATTGTAGTACCTGACCATGGGAAGTTGTTAATTTGTTAGCATACCAGTCCAAACGTCCGTTCCGTATCGCTACCTCACAACAAGAGAGAACGAATGGCACGACGACCGGACGACACCAAACACTTCACCTCCAATTTTAACAACAATAGTACTTTGCATTCATGTCGAACTTTGAATGAAAGTTTTCCAGCTGGAAGTGGTCCACAAAACTACCACATAGTCGTTATAGCTCCGCTGAGTAAAAAGGCTAAAGAAAAGGTTTCCAAACTACGGTTTGGGCTTAGCCTTCAACAGTTTTTTACCTCGTTTGTTTCAATTATAAAGTTAGGCAACAGTTTAGTACGGTGTACCATCTGTGATGGTAGTGGCGTTAGTTTTATTTTTTGTGTGATAAACACTTTTACGGTTGCATGCAAAAATGAAACGAAAAGTAAATTTTTGTTCAAAGCACTTGATTCGTTTAAATTTTTATCGTATCATGTATGCTGGTAAGGAGAAGAATTGACTGACGTCGCAGCCAAAATATTCAGCCATAACATAGAAAATGATGCTTTTGCATTCTACCCATGCCTAGCTTACGAATTGACTTTATAGGTAGCGTTTCGATTTGTTTGGAACGCTATCTCTGCACAGAACGTAAGAGGATTTGAATTGCTGTTGAAGTGTGCTGGCCTAATTCCCCGAAGGAGCAACATTAAACGGGAAAGGCTTAGTCCTTTATCGTGTGCAATTTTTCCTCTTCCTTCACTCATGGAAGCAGATTTCCCTATCATGGTAGGGAAATCGCAATATACTGGTTCAAATTTCATACATTTTGTACTACTTATTTACTTTTGATTATCGAAAACGCACAAACAGATACTACTGGGATAAAACATTGACTTTGGTTTTGTTGGCGAGAGCCAGCAATGGCTATTGTTATCCCAAACCATTTTTAACGTAACTCAAATTTCGACCATACTATTTGGGAGACTTTTTCTTGGCTTTGACGACATCTTATGGTGAGGGTTACTTGGTTCATATCTAAGGACTTTTCCCAATTATCGTGGATACAAATTTTAGTGTGTATTGAGTATACACGTTGTGTATGCTCGTTGTGCGTAGCATGTTGAAGACTGCATATTATTTGATTTCTTCATATTTTTCTTTCATAACCGTCGTATAATAAAATTTCGTAACATCTATTATACGTTGCCCCTGGTTTGTGCTACGCCCCTGTGTTCCATCGGTGCAGCTGTCAGATGACGGGCGCGCGCGTAAATGTTGACCCAAACGATGTTGACAAGCAACATCGTCACACATCGCAGTTCGCAACGCAATTCTAATTATACCGTACAGTTGTTTCGCAGAGAAAAGTAAATCAACTCGAGTGCTTTATCAGACTGCGGTCATATCGTAATGTCGCAAAAGTCAATCTTGTACGTAAGACGCCCATCGATTGTGTTTTTGTCTTTTACCCATTCTAATGTCCCGTCATTTTGCAGGTCGTTTTTCGGGAAGCAACCGGCAAAGAGTAACGGAAAAAACACAGCACCGGAGGGCAAAACGAAAGCTGAAACGAACGAAGCGGATGAAAATCAGCCAACAAAAAGGTAAACAATTTCGTGCCAATGTTTACTATGTTGCGCATCGTAGCGATCCAGTTTAGAGACGCAGCGTTGAGGGCCCGCAGCCACAGTGTTGTTGGCCACAATTTGCCGGTCTTAAGTGCTATTGTTTCCTCTTGTCGTTTTCTTCGACGATCGTACGCGGTCAGTAGTGATGTGAGATTGGCACCGATCAAAAGCGATGACAGTGAGGCATCTCAGTCGCCTTTGAAAATATCGAAAGGCACGTCCAAACGCAAACGCGTTCTGTCATCCAGCGGCAGCGAGGATGATGAATCACCGAAACCAGTGAAAAAAAGGTAATGTTTTTGCGAGGCACAATCGATGGTCAATCGCTTATTGTGCGACATTCTTTCTCTTCAGTACGTCCCCGGATGAAAAGAAGCAGACATCGGTCTCTGTAAAAAGTTCGCCGAAATCGCCCAAAAAGAGGTAAACAGTGGACATGTTGCGACATGCTACCGAATTGCTTCATTCGAACGTTCAATCTGCTTTTTTAGCACACCTGCCAAGAGCAAGAAGCAAACGTCTCCACCTTCTGTGAGTCCCAAAACAAAAGCCAAGCCGGATGATAAACAAAAAAAATCCGAATCATCGAAAACTGCAGTTGTACCGAAAAGCGAGAAACCTGCGCCAAAGTCCACGAATTGTGGGGCACTCAACTTCTTCACCTCCGTTAAAAAGGAATCGACTAGTGAGGGCACCGGAACCAGCGATGGGTCCGACTACGATCCCGGAAAGAAAAACTATCACCCGATCAAGAATGCCTTCTGGAAAAAGGGTGACCGGTAAGTTTGCACATGTCATGACTCGACACCACACGTCTTTTAACCGGGAAACTTTCTTTTCCAGAGTCCCGTACCTGGCACTGGCCCGGACGTTTCAGGCGATCGAAGAAACGAGCGGTCGGCTGCGTATGATTGAAATTCTGGCCAACTACTTTCGCTCGGTGATACTGCTCAGTCCATCCGATCTGCTGGCCAGTGTTTACCTAAGCCTCAATCAACTCGCACCGGCCTACGAAGGTGTTGAGCTCGGCATCGCCGAGCACTCGCTGATGAAAGCGATCGCACAGAGCACGGGACGCAGTTTGGCCCAAATTAAAGCGGATGCTCAGACAACCGGAGACTTGGGACTGGTGGCGGAGCAATCGAAGAGCAGCCAGCGCATGATGTTCCGACCGGCTTCACTGACTGTCGAGAGTGCGTTCACCAAGCTGCGCGAAATTGCCTCAATGACCGGGACTGCGTCAATGACGAAGAAGATGGACAAGATCCAGTCAATGTTTGTTGCCTGTCGGTACTCGGAGTCTCGTTTCATTATCCGCTCGCTAGCCGGCAAGCTGCGCATAGGCTTAGCGGAACAATCGTTACTGCAGGCGCTCGCCCAAGCTTGTGCTATGACTCCTCCGGAGTTGGCCAGCGGAGACTCCCTGGTTGTCGATGCACTAGCCAGGGAACCGGAGGCGCGAGTGAAAGCTCGGATGGAAGAGATCGCACTTACGCTAAAGACGGTCTACTGTCAGTGTCCAAATTACCACAAGATCGTGCCCGTGTTGCTAGAGTTTGGTGTCGGAGCAGTACTGGAACGCTGTCCAATGATGCCCGGTACACCGCTTAAGCCAATGTTGGCCCATCCGACGAAAGGTGTTCAGGAGGTGCTGCAGCGGTTTGATGGTGTTGATTTTACGTGCGAGTGGAAGTACGATGGGGAGCGAGCCCAGATCCATCTGCTTCCCGGTGACGGAGTGCACATTTTCAGTCGCAATCAGGAGAACAACACGAGCAAGTACCCGGATGTGATCGGACGGCTGCCATTTACACGTAAGGACACCGTCAAGAGTGCGATTCTGGACTGTGAAGCCGTGGCATGGGATGTAGAGAAGCAGCAGATTCTCCCGTTCCAAGTGCTGAGCACCCGAAAGCGCAAAGATGCCACGGAAGCCGACATCAAGGTGCAGGTGTGTGTGTTTATGTTCGACCTGCTCTACCTCAACGGCGAGCCACTGGTCGAGCGGCCGTTTCGTGAAAGGCGCGATCTGTTGTATGCGCACTTTCGCGAGGTCGAGGGGCAGTGGAAATATGCCACACGGCTCGATACGAGTGATCTGGACGAGTTGCAGCGCTTCCTGGACGAAGCGGTTCGTGGCAACTGCGAAGGGCTGATGGTGAAAACGCTGGAACGCGACGCAACGTACGAGATCGCGAAACGATCGCGCAACTGGCTTAAACTGAAGAAGGACTATCTGACCGGGGTCGGAGATTCGCTAGATTTGGTCGTTATCGGTGGTTATCGGGGTCGCGGCAAACGAACGGGTACCTATGGAGGTTTTCTGCTCGCCTGTTACGACGCCGCCAACGAGGAGTATCAGACAATCTGCAAAATTGGAACGGGCTTTTCCGATGAAGATCTGCAGAAGCACACCGAATTTCTCGGGGCACACGTAATACCGCGGGCCAAGTCGTACTATCGGTACGAAGCGAACCTGGAACCGGACGATTGGTTCGAAGCGGTCCAAGTTTGGGAGGTGCTGTGTGCCGATCTTTCGCTCAGCCCGATCCACCAGGCCGCCGTCGGTATAGTCGATCCGGAGAAGGGTATTTCGTTGCGCTTCCCTCGCTTCATTCGCGTGCGCGACGACAAATCAGCGACCGATGCGACAACCGCTCAGCAGGTGTCCGATATGTACCTTAATCAGGACCAGATCAAGAATCAGGCACAGGGACAAGCAACTCGTGACCCAGAGGAGGATTTCTATTGAATGTTCTGGTTTGACTTTCAACACTTATGTAATTCAAGTTATTGAAATAGAAAATACATTAACAATAGCATAGCATTTTTGATGGAAAACCTTTTTGAATCGAAGCAGTCGCTGCCGAAAAGTCCGTTACAACGCCTCACGGTTACCTGACAGCTCCATTGGGCATTGCGATTGACAGCTTCCGTCATCCGTTTGTTTTCGTTTTGTTATTCGTCCTTCGTGGCTACGTGAAAAGTGGAGTGCATTGTTTTCGTATTGCCCCGGAATGACCATAGGACCGTAAATACTGCCAATGAACATTACACGCACTATTCGATCTACGACGCGTGTGGTACCGTCCTCCAGCGGACTCTGTAGAAGCTTTAGTAACGAAAAGCACCAAAATGTCGTGTGAAGTGAAGGTGCTTTCGTCTGTTGACGATTTGGGCGAAGTGCAAGAATATTTCGGACTTGGTTCAGGTTTGTGTATTCCACTGATCGGTGTTGTCTATTGATTTAACGATTATGTTTTGTGTTCTTCCGTTCCTTCTGCCCTAGACGAATGTTGGCTTAATTCAGTTAGCTACTCGCTCTCGCCAGCCGGGGACATTCTGGCCCTCGGTCACGGATCGATTCTGGTGGTGCTGACTTCGCGCTGGGACCGTCAACGGCAATTGAACGTCTACAAGACGGCCTGGCGGGGGGCTATCGAAGATCCAACCAGCAACATAACGGCCATCCTGTGTGCTCCGATCGTCGGCCAGGGCCAGAGCTCACAAACCATGGTCGACTTCAGTTATATTATTGTCGGGCTCGACAGTGGCCAGTTGCAGTTTTACGGAGAAAATGGCACGCTAATACATTCGCAAATATTTCAGCAAGAAGCTATCCAGGCGCTAAAAGCGCAAAGTGGCAAACATATCAACGAGGAACTCTACGTGCTGTACGCGTCCTGCACGGTCATCTTGCAAGGGTCGCAGTTATTTCCGCTGCTAAGAAGCTTGCGCCAACAGATAAACCGCTACGGCGCTGGCAGCTCGAAAGTGAACGAAGCACAGGAAACGATCGCCTGTCGCAAGTGGAGCTACGAAAAGGGCATGACGATCGTGGATGCGGTTGTTGTGGGACCGCAAAAGAGTTGCACCTTTGACCATCTGCTTACGGCCAGTCTGGAGGGAGGATTTTTCGCCAAGTATCGCCACGCGGCACCACAGAACTCGCTAATCATCGCTGCCGGTAGCAAACCGTACGTTGGGTTTCATTACGCCAAGGAGGGTTTCACGCAACCGGTACTGGCGGACGTTGCCCGGGCCGTGGCTAGTAAAATCAAATCTGCCTTACCGTAAGTAACGGAGAGCTGCTTTCGGATGCGATTTAACTAACGCCAAATTAATGTACTCCATGTTTAGCTCCTGGCTCGGTGGCGGTGCTAGCAGTGGAACGTCGTCCCATCAGCAACCCAACGCCGAACCACAGCTTCCTGCGTCCGAACCGTTGATATGCCGTTTCGGGCTTTGCGACTTGCAGCGGAACGCGTTTGCGGTGTGGCTTGCACCGAACTACCAACTGGCGGCTGTTGCCGATAATCTTGGGCGTATCATTCTTGTGGACTGCCAGCGAGGGATTGCGCTGCGGATCTGGAAGGGTTACCGGGATGCACAGTGCGGTTTTGTGGAGGTTCCTGAGAAGCTACCGAAAGACACCTCGGGATCGGCGGGTCGAAACAAGATCGATCGCCGGCGAGCCTTATTTCTCGTGATTTACGCTCCCAGGCGATCGGTTCTCGAAGTGTGGGCCCTACGCTCCGGCGGTCCCAAAGTGGCCGCTTTCAGTGCAGCCAAAAACGGGCAGCTAATCTACAGTACGTACAGTCAGATGGGTGTAACGTGTGGGACGAGTAAGGTTAAGTACACCGCGCACGGGTGCTCCTTTCTCGATCCGTCCGATCACAGTCTTAAGGAGATCGTCATACCGTTTCACTGTGCGCTGAGTGATTCCAAGTCGAAGGTGGCCAAAGATTTGCATCTGCTCAAGCGATTGAAGGTCTGCTTGAAGGCGGGCGATGGTAGTGAGGCGGAGGAGTGTGACGAGATGAGTGAAATGTGTCGATGCTTCGAGACGGACGAAATCCGGTTGCAGTGCGTAGAAATGCTCGCCAAACAGCGAAGAATTCGGCCGAGATTATTTGCCGCTGCGGTCGATATTTTTGCCGACGCTTCTCTTTGCGGATCGAGTACCGCTTCGCATCACGGTCCGGTATCAGAAACGGAAGAGACCGAGAATGTTGATACCCGTTCCGAGTGCATACAGTTATGCAAAAGTCCACTGAGGATCGCGTGCGAAAACTATCAACGATTGGTCATGTTCTACCTGTACCTTCACGGCGATGTGCCTTTAGCGATGGGCTGCGTGGAAAACGAAGAGAAACGCAACGACGAGCAACGATCGGACGAAAAGCCAGAGGCGGATAACAACGTGAAGCTCTCTGAACAAGAGCTTACCGTGATCGAGCAACTGATCGCACTAATCAAGATGAATGATGGCGAAGGGGGGCCGGGAACTTCAGGAAGTTGCGGTGCCGGGATCACCGTGAACGCACCAGGCACGAGGGCTGTAAAGTTCGATGATAGCGCCAGTTCAGGTGCACGCAATACCAGCTTTGTGGAGTACCTTGCGTCTTTCAACGTGGCAAACGATGATCTTATCCTGCTACGAGAAGAACACGGTCCCAGCGCCTATGTCGGACTGGGGAAGATAATCTTCGAGGAGCTGTACCGTAACACGAGTTCTTCTGAATCACGCTTAAAAGGTTTCGTTCCAGCCGCAGAGGCCTGTGGGTTGATGCCAGAAGATCTTCTTCGTATGTTCTTGGCCTACTGGTTGCGTTTACCGTTTTCGTATCGCGACACGGCGTCGCTGATTGAGGATCTCAATCGCTTCAATACCGTACTGCGGCAGATTTGTTTGCTTGCTCGTGATAAGATTAACTTCGAGAATAACGCCATCTGCATCTGGTGGCAATCGGTCCGCGAGTACCTTCTCGAATCGCCCTGTGCCTTGCGAGGCTTGTTGGCGGCCCTGATGTGCAGGAACGAGGCGCTCCGGCATGAACATCGACGACGCAGCGACGAGGAGGAGGCCAGCGAGCGATTCGAAGAGGTTACGCAAGAGGCCTGCCAGTGGACACTGCTGATCGACAAGCTGGAGGATGTGGCGATTCTTGGGATGATTCTGGCCGAAAGTGTGCAGTGTCGCAACCCATGTTGGCCCACACTGCGGTACCATAAACCCACGGTTAGCCTGAAGGAGATACTCGTCGGTGGGAAAGGAATTGTATCCGAGCTGACGGCGAAATGGGTTGCGTCTACCGGTATCGAACCGGATGCACTGGTAATCGAGGTTTCCCCGGAGGCAACGGAAAGCGACCCAAAACCGGTACCGAATGAGACGAAGGAACCGGAGAAAGTGGAGCGCCGCGAACGTAATCGACAATTGGCGTTGATAAAGGCGAACCTTCTGCAAGCGTCCGAATATGGTCCGAACAGTGACACAGCTGACGAGCAGGAAGAGCTCGATCCAGTGCTGTACAATTTGAACATTCTGCGCCTACACTTCCCCTTCAGTCTCGATTCGGGTCAGCTGCTAGCCCAGCTCACCTGGGAGTACATTGGTTCGTGGAGCAGAGGCATGGCCAACATCGCTAGCTTGAAAGCTGGCCTTGCCAGTCTGAAAGCCATTCCTCGGTTACAGTACTCGATCAAGCACGGACTGTGCTGTATGATCTGGAACGCACACCTAAAAATTCCGCTCGAGGCCACCAAAAAGCTGGTCAACAAGGTGGGCCGTTTACCGAAAGAGAAACTCTGCCTGCAGGACATCGGAATCAGCGATTCACTTGTGCCACAGTTTCTCGAATGTTGTTTGGAGTTTTTTGATCAGTTCGCCGGAAGCATTGATCACGATAAGCTCGAGCTGCGGTTCGAGGAAATACTGCAGGAGGGTCCCGTCCCACTGACGGCGCTCGCGGTGCAACAAAACTCGGCCAATATGGCTCTGCTCCGGTTACACCAGGAGCTAACCACGGTGCTCCTGGTGCTGACCTCGTTCAACGTACGGTACGCCAACAAACCGATTCAACAGCTGTTCGATGGGATGGCCAATCAGGCGTTCTTTACCGAAATCAATCGACAGCCTAATGCAGCGAACGCACTGCCCAAGGCGGACCAATTGCTGCGCAAAGCACGACTAGAGTTCCTGTGCCGAACGGTGACCGCCACGATGGACTTGATACACGAAGAAATGGAAACAGTCTACTATACGGACCACAACGACTGGATGGAGACCGTCGAGCGACTGGCTGGCATGTGGGAGCTAGAGCTGGGTGACATTCGCAAACATCAGGTACCGCAAAAATGGGTAACATCGGATCGCAGCCAGAAGGAATTAATTCGTCTGATTTATTGTAGATCATCGAACTTTACGCCCATGGTTGGGACTCGTACGCTCAAGAGCTGCTATCGAACGTCATTCCGGACCAAACGTTCGCCAATCTGTTGCTTACAATCGCTGGGCGCCGGTTGGCCCTTTACACGAAAGCAAACCCAACAGTCTGGGGACAGATTGCGGCCGTTGGGCCCCTGCTTACTGACTACCTCGATACGCTCGTAAGTGTCGGTGGGGTTTACTATCTAAACAGTTCACCGGAGGAGAGCAATCAATCAATGGCACAATCGTTCACGGGTGATCCTTAAATGGCCACCATCAATCCTTTTCCATTCATCACTCTCGCTCTCACCCTGTCTGTCTGCTCGGTGCATGCCAATGAAACCCCTTTTCCAACTCTTAGGTCAGCAACGACCGCTACGGGCCACCGTTACGGTTTGCCGAGATGGACGAGGAAACGCTGAAGACGGCCGCCGGCGGAGAGTTGTTCATCGAGAAGGTAACCAAACTGGCGGAGAAAGCTTTCAACTGTCTTTCGACGTTGGCGGTCAACGCGAAGGGAACCTCGAAGGAACTGCGCGTTGCGGGACTAATATTTGATGCATGTGCCACCATCAAGGACCATCGACCCGTCTAGGACGGTGCAGCAACCGGCGTGACGTGGCATCCAAACGTGATTGTAAATATTTACACACAAACATCTAATATAGTGAGTTGAGGCACATGTTCGTACGGTCTTCTTTGTACTGATTATGTTATACAGCAGAAAAAAAACCATTCGTTTATCCCAAAGAAGAATTAAAATTAACTAACATCTCACGAATGTTTCATTTTATTCAAATATACCCAACTACCGAAATGATAATAATTTTGGCTTTCGCTGCGATGAACTTTTGCCTCAACCCGGTATCTCAACATTCGAGCCGAGACACAGTTTTCGGTCAAGTGTGTCCCTTCCGTTGTCAGCTCGGGTTACCCGCATTAAGAACGGGACGTTGTTTTGTTCCTTGTTCGAGCTTTTCAATGTCACACTGGGTCGTTTGACAGACTACCAAGCACACGTTTTAGCAAAATGTTATTAATAAACTAAGCAGGCCTTGTTAAGCTTTTCGTTTAGCGTTCCACGAATTTGACACCGCTGAGCCGCGGCTCGATCCTTTTAATGGTGCGTTTAAAGAGAATTTCCAGGTAGCCTTCCGTTATCCAGACCATGGCTCAACTGGTGGATACGGACACGTTTTGTATGTTCAGTGAAAACGTTATCAACGTATCCGCTGCTTTTGGATCTCTCGTTTCAATTAGGTGCGTCAAATATTTACACCTTTACTTTGGCAGCATTTCACGTGCCCGCCCCGTGCCGGGCGCCTAAGCTTCCATTTTGCCTGGAAATTAAAACCGAGCTGTGTTTAATGTTCGCGTCCGTTAAAACCCCAAAATCCTGCGTCCGGTGGTTGAATCTAAAAGTTTAGCCCGAAGCGCGACGAGACTCGTTGCTTCGACCGTGACCTTTGACTGGTCGCGATGACAACGCGGCTCAAACTCAAACAATGAGCATTTAATATTCCACCCCCAGGGAAGGCACGCCAAAAACAAGAGATGTTTTTCCCATTCTGCTCAAGTGTTTTTTCCTTTTACCTTTAGCGAGGTCTTCCAGAGCTCTGGGAGGCGCTAACGTGGCCCTGGCCTCCTAATCAAATACTGTCTAACATTGATTATCATGCCATCACCTCGGTTGGTGCACATCATCACGTGTCTAAAGAATATCATCCGCTTTCCGCTGACGATAACAAGATTATATGCATAAATTGTGCGCCTAATAGGTAAGAAATAATTCCGACTGACGTATGCATAGATTAATCGATTCACCCGCCGCGCAGCATATTCCTCGCAAACAGCCCCACTTACTCAAAGTCATAATCAGGAGCGCTACCGTCATTGAAATCGAATTTGCCCCACCGACCTGGAGAAGTCCATGAAGGTTAAACCGCTCCCGTTGGTTCGGCGGGGATTCTAATGTTGCCGTCATACAAACAACCCATGGCACGTGCGTGAGGACTAAAATAAAGCAGCGGCACCAGTTCTAGCATTCAGCATGTTTATACGGAACTTTGCTACGCCACGGCCCACAAATAGCACCGTGATTCTTAAGATTTTTCTACAACATTCGCTTACACAAAGCCCGTTGTTACTGGTGGAAAGGTTGACATGTACAAAAATAAATGCCGTCAACCCTTAACAAGGGTCAAAAGCTACTGGCATGCTGCGAGTTGCAACGCAACCGGAGGTGCTTGGAGCCGTTGTGCAGAAAGGCTTCGATATGCACGACCGTCACGGGTAGCGTAGGTAGCCGTTCCGATTCGAGCGGACTTGGTAAGTGTCTACACTCAGCCGTGTGGGAAGGTCCTTTATTGTTTGCAATTCCTTGCTTGTAATGTAATCATTCACTGTCACCATTGCGCTTTACAGTTCAGTAACCTAAACTTCTCAAGCATTGGCTGCCGATGAGAGTCTTCTGCCCAAAACATGACCCCGTTGAATTCAATAGAACACAAGAGACAGATCGTTAAAGGAAGAACGAATCGCTCCGACGAAGCATCAAACTGTGTACTCCTCATTGCTTAAGGCGCAATTCAAACGCGGAGCATAAAATGTACGTTTGAGAACCGTGTCACAAATTTGTCGTAAAACAAGAATTGCTTTACCAAACCGAAATGTTAATGTTCCGTGGGTCCCCTTTCGCGTGCCATAAACTCGGTTTAGTCGTGTAACCACAATCACAATGAGAACGTAAACTGTGTTGAGCAAACAACGTCACGTCGACCTCAAAAGCCACAAGGAAAGTTGGTACAACCACCCATGCCCACTTTCCCCCTTTCTACCTAATCGGGGGGTGAATATGAGGCTGAACTAATTAGGCGTTAAATTGAGCTGCTAAGGTGTGCGGCACCGCAGACCCCATGTCCTTTTGACGCTATCGTAACCGCACACGGTTGGCACAGCCGGTGCTGAATGACTGAAAACCGCACATTGAGGACACATTTAATTCGATTCGTTTCTCTCTCTCTCTCCTTCCAGATGGAAGCGTCCGGGCGATATAATGAATTGGCCACCAGCAATGTTGGTTAGTAAAAATGGTTAGTTAAATCAAGTTAATTACGAAGAACTGTTCCGTATTCAGCTGGACACAACTTGGGGTTTTTTTAAACCGCGGTTTTCATCTGGGTAAATAGTGGGGCCAGAAAGCAGTGTAAGAGCAAAGATTGAACCGTTCTATTTAATCAACCCACAATCAATTCAATCGATCCCACACAGAACATGGCCATCAGCCGGCATAACGTTCAGCGGTTCGGTTCAACGAATCGCAGCGAAAAAGATTTGAATGGCCCTCGGGCTAACTTTCGTTAATAATGCAGTGCCCGTTGAGGTTAGTTCATGTCTCCATTCAGTGATCACGAGACTGCGGGACATCCTTTTTAAGGGGTTAACGAACATGTGACCTTCAAACATCATGTGAACATGCGATCTTACCAATTACCCCTACGTTAGTTGAATAACCCGGGAGATAACACGTGGTTCCGATTTTGCTGCTTGTTGGGAAATTCTGTTGTACGCGGCTTATCTTCAGAATCAGAATCACGATCGTGCACCGAGCACCAGGCTGGGCATAAGTATCTTTTGAATAAAGCAACACTAACATTGCTCGAGAATAGATAACGTGTAAGGATAACGATTATTAGAACCGAGGATTCAAAAGCGCACACGCTATCGCTTCCATAAACAAAAAACTTTTACGCTACTTTTTATGTAATTCACTGGGTCGAGGCATAAATTAAGTACGCTCCCGTACCGTGCGTAGTATGCTGATGAAAGGAGCCCTCATCCACGGAGCACATCGTTAGTGAGCGGTTAAGCATCGAAAAAGAAAAACATTCCAATGGACCTGGTTCATCGCGGCCGTTGCCTGACTGACTGCCTGCCAAAAGTGTATGAAGCATGTTCACTTGCACTTCTTCATGAAATATTCATGCCTGCAGCCCATTGTACATCAACGGTACACTCCAACGTCGGTTCCGCCGGATTCCGCTCGAGACTAGGGAAACACAGGCAGATGGCTGATTTGCATTAACCGGAGGGTGTGTGTGATCAGCTTCCGGAATCTTCCGATGGCTGATGGCTGACAGATTGCCCGTAAAGATTCATCAGGATCTCGCTTTCAACGCTCGTGGAAATAACTTCATTCAAAAAGCGGTCCACATTTCATCGAAAGGAGATGTGCCGCTGTGTTGTCCAATGGTGCCCGGATCCTTCGTGGTATTGGAAATTGCGGTCAAAGTATGGAAAAAGAGAGAAGCTTAAACTAATTAACTGCAGGTAGTTCCTTCGTTATAGGCTCCTATTTTGGCGATAGAATCGATTCGAGGCCCCAACCATTGAAGGCCTTTCGATCACCCATTGAAAAGTTCGCCTCGAGCTGGCCTGTTCTCTTACCCTTGATGCTGGTAGCTTAAAAGTTTAATCCCGGCAAATCCATGTTTGACGCCGCTGTTAGTGTGTGGCCTGGCCGACCCTGATAAATGATGGGACGGTGCTTCGGCTCGTGCTTCGATTCCCCAAGGCCAGACGCGCTGGGCCCGTGGAAGCCCGGACTTTCAGCAACGTCGAACCCAACGCGAAAAACCACCATCGTAACGCTGCGAGCCTCGGCACATGCCTCAGCCGCGCCGGATGCGTGCCCGAACATAATAATGAACATTATGCCGGCGAGATGTTAATATCGTGAGACAGCGCAGCATCGGCATTGGCTTGGCGTGGCAGGCACGCTCCTGTTTGGACATATTCCATCCCGCCCGAAGCGACGCTCTATGCTCTAGATATTTACTCCCGAAACGGGCAAAAATACGAGCCTGTTGGTCCTGTCGGTTGGAATGTAGGTCACAGCGAGCCAGGACCACAGCCGTGTGCCGTGAAAATGGGTTTCCTAATTATTCCCCTGAGTACTTCTGTGTATGTGTATGTAAGAACATTTTTCAACGAAACGAAATATACTGAGTATTGTATTTTAAATTAAATGCGAACCGCGCGGCCGGTGCCATTCGGTTACGAGATGCGAATTCTTATCACGGGCGCCGGAGTAATGTTTTGCAAGTTAAATTCGCCACTCCGAAACACATTCCAACCCTATTCCGCTGACCCACTCTACCCCTGTCATATGTCCGCTCTCTAGCTACCGTGACTCGTTTCCACGGCATCATCCTACACGCAGAACTCACATTCTAAGTGCATATTATGCTCTCCGGCATCCCACATCAACATGTCCATGCCATAAATTCCGGCTGATGTTGTGGTGATTGCTTGTCCCACGGGGCGTTAACTCCCACGGGGGCCAGGAGAGCCACACAGGCGGGTCAGTTATTCACCGACTTTCGTCGGTAAAAATGGCATTTTCGGCCATTCAAACCGGGCCACCAAACGTTCACTCCCGGCTCGCAATTAATTACATTCCTTGTTTCCTGGGCAGCAGCAACAGTGTGAACCTGGTCAAGGTTTGACACCTTTAGACCCTGTAACCAAACTGGTCAAACTGTAGTAAAAGTCGTGCCCATTTCATGGGATTGAGGGCTTTCATTGTCACACTAATTAAAAAATGTTTTATCTACACAGTGTAGTGGAACGGGAAAGGTTAATTGTGTGGCCAAAATAATGTGCTCCTCTCCGGGCGATGGCTCCGGTCGTGACCCGAATGCTTAAATATTTTCCAACCAACAACCGGAAAGCGTTTTGGAGTTTTTAATTTCCTGTGGGCAGTGAGAGAGAGAGAAAGAGAGAAAGAGGGAGTTGAAAGCATCCGGCGACGGGTTGCGAATTGGACGGAACGGTTTAATTTTTTTAGAAATCGTCCACCCAAAGATATGGGCCGAGGAAATGGCCTTAAAACAGGCAGAACTGTTTTTATGTTTTAAATTAACATTTAGAAAGTTTGAAAACGTTTTGGCAATCTAAAAAAATCATCATCACGAATGGTGGTTATATTTAGTTAAGGGTTCGAAGAACGACACCAGTTCCGTTCCGGGGTGCTAAAAATAAGCTGAGCCCATTCTTTCGTTACTTCCACTCTCGTGAACGATTGCACGGATCATCAATTCTCAACGACACACGGACCGCCGCGTGTGTCAGGACGATAGGTTGGCGTTGGACACAGGACACAGGACTGTTCGCTTGGGGGACATCCTTGATCCGAAACAGTACCAGGAACACTCGAAATGGAACCGTAGGTCGTATCGTTACCTTTGGCAGCGAAACACTCCGCACGATCGGACTTCGGGATTCCACGGTTGACGATTCAAGTTCACCTTTAACTTTAGCCTTAAAAACTTTTAAAAAAATCTCTTTGCTTGCCCCATTAGAAAGCGCAATCTGGCGTGAAATATACAGTGACGGTTTCCTAACCGCCTAAAGTTATGCCATAAAACATTGCTGACTTTTGCCATCTCCTGTCACTTTTGCTTGGTTTCAAAAGCAACAAGCCAACTAGATCAAAATGAAGGTAGGTGTAGAAAAAATCCGACGGATCCGACCACGTCTTGTGCCATCATGGACTTTGCTAGAAAAGGGCACCGAAACAAGGGCGTGTCCGTTTATGTAGGAACGCAGTTTATGAAAATCGCAGCAAATATAACGAAGCGTTAGGTGTCCAATGAAACGCTGTTACAAAAACACGTACCAAAAAAGGACTCTCAAACCTGCGGATTGGCCATCATTGAGCGATTCGTCATCACAACGCGACTGTGGGTACTAAATTGACTCGCTCGGTTCTAGCTTCCAATATTCCACGCCAACTCCATTTCGTAGCTTTTATGTGCGACGCCGGCTTTCAAAAGCTGCGCTCGATCGGTAATAAAAGGATTAGCTTTTGCGGCCCAACGAAAAATGGGACACATAACTGCCGTACCCCGAATCCCACCTAAACATCACTCCAAATCTCAATATCGCGCTTGAAAATTTTCCGCACACCGGCAACGAACCCACGCGAGAAAGCGTCGGTTGCGAGTTTACGCGGATCACTGACACGGCGGACTATGAAGATCTGGGTCCAGAGGGACAGAGCATCAAAGGGCGAAAACTCGAGGATGAAAGATTTGTCGACAGTTCCGTACACCGTAAAATCCCTAAGCCCGAAACGAAAAACACACGTGGTGGTGGTATAACGATTTACCAAGCTTATGCCGGCTCATGTTTCGCGGGAAACCATTTATCCTTATGCGGCCACGGAAAAGAATTTAAGAAATGATAAAAATGTGAGACTCTGTGTTTTGTTAACGGTACCCCTCACAATCTCGGCAAACTCTCGAAATACTCGAACGAACAGATTGCTGAACAATTCTTAAAATTCTTAAAAATAACGTACCGCCAACCGTACCGCCTTTGCCGGTAAAACTTATTGGCCTTCCATTTTGTGTCCTTTCCGTTTGCGCGTTGAGTTTCCAACCGGACACAGGTAATTGTTTGCACCCGCAAAGCCTCCCTTTCGAATGTGCATATTGACCACAAAATCAGTTCCCGCGGTGTTGGTGTCCATTAAAACCCACTCATTCGCTTTTTCGTCCCATAACCATGAACCGGAAAAACGGACCAACCTTCCTGTCCAAAGTTCGTGGTTCGCTTCGTCGCGCACGTACGCGTGGGACATTTTGTTCATTAAAGTCGATACTGTCGAGAAGCGAGGCCTAGGGTCGCCTAACGGGATGCGAACTTGAACTTGCCATCAGACGCCGGCCACAATTTTTCATCCTGCCCGTTGCCCGACTCGTGTTTCCCGCCGGCGTCAGGTCGTCGTCGGAGAACCACTTGTTGCACGGTCCGCCGTTTCCCCTTTCGGATACCCCCACCTGGGGTGACGGTGTGGTGAGTCTGCGCCCTCGGAAGGCACATCGCCGAAGCGAGTGAATCATCGGCTCGGATGAGTTCCACTTATGCGCACCCACTTCCCAGGAATAGCGCCGGGAAGGTGTGTCCCGCCAAAACGTTGAGCCTCCAGAGCCGCCAAGTGGCCACATTCTCACAGTGGCCACGTCGATCTATTCCGCGATCTGGAGTTTGCCTTCCCGGCCGCGGTAGAACCTTCTTTTGATGAACCGTAAAAGGGTTAATGGTTTCGCATAAATTAGCCATCCGACCGAAACGGCCACTCTGGCCATACTCCTGGGGCCGCGTTAAAGGACGGCCACCGAAGCAGTGAGGGCAGCGGCTTAATTTCATTTCGGCGGCCATTTAATGAGAAACGAAATTGCCATCGTCCTCGCGTGCGCTGGAAACACTATGGTCACACGCAAGGACCGTCAGGATATTATGCGGACACTGCGGCGTGACATTTTTCATGCATCAATATATAAATAATTTGCGGTGCAATGATCCTTTTTCTTTTTATAGCCGGATCAACACAAGTCATTGGCCGACGCTGATGGGCCGCTCCTTCTGAGCAGGGAAAGATATAATGTAATTGTTATCATAAATTTCTATTGACGGCAAAACGGCGGGTTCATTCCGTTAATCTTCCCTAAGCAAACATTGAATAATACTGCTCCAGCTTGCGGCCCAAGTGGCCAGAAATTTTCATTAGCTGTCTTCTGTGCCTCATCACCGCAACCCAAACAAGTTTTTGAAACTGACAAAAGAAAATCCGCCAAATAGCGAAAGCAAAATGATTTTCTTTATTTCGTTTTCTCATTTCGAAAACACAATGCGGCAACGCTGGGTCGCTGGGACCATCTAATGATTTGAGGGGGAATTTTCTCGATTACCCAGGACAGCCGACAAAAGGACGACTCTCTCTCTCTCTCTCTCTCTCCGTCGCTGGGGATGCATATTAAGATGTCCAATTACCATAGAAATCACCGCACAGCCCGCGGGGGGTACACCATGTGTTGCCGTCGATTGTTTCTTCGGCCGCAATGCGATGTCCCCGCCGTGCCAGCTGGGCGTTCTTCAAGAGAAATTTCCATAAAAATCTACCGGTCCTTTGCGGTGTGCATTCGGGAGCTCCACCCGCTTGGTACTCTCCTGACAAAAGTCGTACCCGACGGCGTACTCCAGGGGCTGGCTGTAGTTCGGGTGACCGTACAGACGAAGGCTGGTGATGGTGGCATTGAGCGTTGCCGAACTGGAGCACGCTTCCTGGCGAGCAGTTTCCGGAGCGGTAACGTGTGCTCGGACACTGACCACAATCTGCTCGTCCAGATCTACACCGAAATCAAGCTGAAAGCCGGGTAGAAAAAGTACGCGGCCCACCGAGGAACACTTCCAGCGTCGGACGTTACACGTGAAGGCTCCGATCAGGGTGATCGGTTTGAGGCGTGATCGTTCCACGGAGACAGGCACGGAGACTCGGCCACCATCCACACTGGTGTGCTCTTCTACGACGTCACGCACGGGAAGGATAAAACCGGGTCGCAAGAACATCGGCAGATCGGAATCGACCACCGAGTACTGCAGGACATCGTTGGCTGGCATTTCCTGGCCACTCCAGAGCTCGTAGAACGTGTCGGGAAAGTAGATGGCAATCTGAGTCATCTGTGGGAGCAGTACGGGGGCTACCAGCAGTGCGTCGCCGATCATAAACTGTTCCCACAGTTCGAGCGTGAAGTTGGCGGACTCTTCGTAGTGGTAGAACATGGGCCGTAGGTATGCCGTGTCCTCCAGGATCAGAGTGTGGAACATCTCGAGAAGCGCGAACCGTCTCCGGAGGGCCGCATGCATCAGGCGTTGAGCGTAGCGACTGAACCGGTCCGGTGTTCGATCGGCAGACACACGGAACAGGGGCAGTAGTGATCCGAACTGGTACCACCGGATGCAGAGCTCTTCGGCAACGTTTGGCCGTTCCAGCGGGCCGTTGCCACAAACCGGTGTTCCCGTGAAGCTGATGCCCACCACCGAGAGGCCAATGATACGATCGACTTCACTGCGCAGTGCTATCCAACTGGTGGATACGTTGGAGGGCAGTAGCGCCGCCCTACTGTAAACATCGTGGGCTTCCGCTATGAGCAGTGCATTCGATGCGGCCAACCCTTGTACGGCCTCCAGCGCGCCAACTCCGAGCCGGTTGTGCTGCGAGAGGACCAATTGCACACTATCCGACAGCACCGTACTCCACGGGACAAACTCCAGCAGGCTGCCGTTCAGCTGCTCCGGGTGATAAACCAGTTGACCAGGTCCGGGCAGGGTGTTGTTTCGGTCATCGCGCGGGTTCACCTCCTCGAGTGTGTATCCATCGGCGGCCAGATTGGCGATCTTTTGCCACTGCGACTCGAACCAAGTCGAAAGATTGGTAGCCTGCGAAGTACGCCAATCACAAAATTACAATTAAATATTAATATTGTTCGAATATTAATTTTAATATTAATAATATATTAATATTATTATTAATATTAATATTAATATTTACAGAAGTACGCCAATCGATGTACACCACGGTACGATTGCGGAGCCGGCCCTGGTAGGGTAGTAGCGTCGATCGTGCCCGAAGCAGGATGCCGTGTTCGCGGGCGTCAATAAAAGTCGGATTGCCACCGTAGCGTACGGCCAGGACTAGCGATGGGACAAACTTTTTCTCCGCGTCCCTCAGCAACTGTCTGAGAGACTCGACGTCCTTGTCGAGCGCCATGTTGTCCGAGATCCAGAACTGATCGTTGTGGAGACAGTGCGAATCGAACATGATCGTTTGATTGAGCAGCTGCTCGAGATCGTGGCGGACCACCGTGAGGTTGCGTTGTGGTGACCGATCGCACACGTGCACACCGTATGCCCAGTAGGGTGGTGTATACTGGTTCCGAAGGATCGCTTTCGATTGTCGCAGGAGAGCGGCCGCAGTGGGGCCAGTCAGGAACTGCACATCGAAGCTTTCAGCCAACTGCGCACGTACGATAATGAGTCGCGACCCCAGGATCTCCACCTCGGCCAAACCGGGCGTGTTGAAGATGACGCCATTGAACAGCTTAAGCTTCGCGTCTGAAATCAATAAATAATCGGTGAATGCTTCCCTGTCTGGTGTGCGCCAGTGTGGCCCCCTGAACCTACTGTAACCCATCACGATCGGAACGGCGGAGGAATTGTGGTTGTTGAGCAGCAGGTATTTGGTGCCCGGTTCCAGGTATGCTCGACCGAGCCCGAACAGAATGTCCGCCCCGAGGTGCAGTGCCCACTCGATGAAGTTCTCGGTCACGATCAGTGGACCGCGGGCCGTTGAGAAGATCACCTCTTGATCCACTTTACGTTTCACTTCGAGGAAGAAGGTGGGATTGTAGATCTGCACCTGCAGATCAGCGGTTTCCAGTACCTTCACGGAGGTGTCCCTCGCGACAGTAGCATTCGTTTTCGATAGCAAAAACTGGAACCGTCCTGATCCGTCGACAGGCACGAACACATCGAAGCGAACCTCCTGGAGAGCTGGCTCTTTATACGGCGTGGCGCTTCGCAGGGGTGTAAGAATCGCAGGAGCACCCACGACCCAATCACTACCGATGATGAGCTGGTGTTCGGAGGGCAACGAATGGTAGCAGGTGGCGATTGTAGTGTAGCAACAGCCCAACCGGTGACATTCGGATAGGCTGAGGTTAGTCGATCCGCATGGCACGTGATACAACGACGGATGGCCACAGGTGCCGATGATGTCCCGCTGGCCGCCATGACCGATTTCCTTGGAGAAGAAAAACAGATACGCAAACACGGGCACGATAACGCTGGCCACGGCAAGGACCACGAACAGGCGTATTGTTTTGTTCAGCAGTAGCACGTGGATGAAAGCAGGTCCTGAACACGAAGGGAAAGTACCGTAAGAATTATCCTGGGAACTGCGCTGCGTAGCAAAACGATGAGCTCACTTTTATCAAACTCCGGTATAACGCCTGCGTCGTAGTGTATCATCGTCCGCGTGGAATTCCCACCGAACGGCGCTTTCGGCACATTATCGTCCTCCTGACGAAGAACCATTTTCTAACCGCGGAAATCAATATCTGGCCCCGGGGTTGATTAAATCTTAATCTTAGTCTATCAATCACCGATGAGCACGGCAAAGGAACAAACAATAAACTGTCAGTAGAAACTGTGATTGCACATTAATTGCCATCGTTGCCAGCGCACGGAGATATGTTATCAGCCAGAGCGCAGGCAAGATAACGCCGTCCCGTCTAGCCGATCCCACAGTGGTGGTATCCAGACCGAGTTGTTTTGGTGAAGAAAGGAATGGTTTGCGTTTCTTTCCAATGCGCTTCATTAATTACTTTAGCTCCCTTTAGAACTAAGCGAATATTTTTGTTTAAATTTTCAGTCACCATGCTGTCTGGTCTTCGATTTCTTCACATCCAACGTTTCCACCAGCAGAATCATCCAATCCGTCACCCAATAGTTGTTCAGCACCTTCAGCCACTGATCTATTTCCTCTTTCACCGATGCGCGGTACGCCTCGACGTCGCTACATTCGGTCACGTAGATGTGCAGCACCGGGTGGTCCACGATACTCCACTTGCCCTCCTTGTACCGTTCGAGCTCGAGCTGATCGAACGGTTTGAACTTAGTGTGCTAGACTGGAAGAAACTCCCGCGCTGGAAGAATTAAACTATTAATTAAATATTAAATAAACCATATTAAAACGTATGTTTCATTTTTTTTTTTTTCGATGTGGGGCGGGAAACCTTCATAGGCACCGTTAGGAGGGCGAGACCTCCTAGCCGGTAGTGTGGGATTTCCGGTCTCTGAGGAGTCCGGACCTACCCACTAAAACCCCCCCTACCAATGCCTTGAGCCCCCTTCGGATCACCTGCTCATTACCTTCGAAGGGGAGGCTGGACAAGTTTGTCCCACTCGTGCCCCCATGGGTACGCTCGCAAAATATCGCGCTCACGACTTAGCAAGGCTACTCATTCAAGGTTGTCGTGGTTTCCTCCTTTGCTCCTCCTACCATTCTGAGCAAGCGCGTGCCATCGATATATTCGTGAACCCACTGACTGCATCTACTTACTACTTACTTACTCAACTTACCTCTTGAAGGATACATAGGCTCTCCTCCCTCACTCCTCCTAAACACGTCGCGTCGTAGAGAACGGTAACACATTGAAATTGACGGATTGACGCTTGGCAGTTCCTTCGGGCGGGTCCGACATCAATTCTCACCCAGACATGGCTCACCGCGGACATCCCTTCCTCACCTAGTGTTCGACGTCCTGGCAGCCCTCGCTAATCTGAAGCCTCCCTTCCTCCTAATCCCTTCCTAATCTGAAGCCCCAGGCCTTCCTCTGTGCTTAACAGTTGTATGCATTCCCTCGCCCCAGTCCTGGTTCAGCTCTTCTGTAGATCTCTCTTCTCATCCGCGGGGCTGGAGGTCTGTGTGGCTCGTCCCGATCCACAACAAAGGTTGTCGCCAAACCGCCTCAAATTACCGAGGTATTTCCCTCCTCTGTGCCACGTCTAAAATCCTTGAATCAGTCGTTCACTCCTACCTTCTATCTCTCGTTTCCTCTTCCATCGCTGTAGACCAACATGGCTTTATGCCTAAGCGGTCTGATCGGTCTTTATGCCTAACCTCATGTCCCTCATGCAACGCATCTACCCTGCTACTGCCTCCGGCTCACAGGTGGATGTGGTCTACACGGACTTTAGTGCCGCGTTCGACTGCATCTCACATAGTTTGTTGGTCGCTAAGCTACGGCAGATGGGTTTGCGTGATCCTCTCCTCTCCTGGTTCTAATCATTCACTACCGGACGATCCGTCTGTGTAAAAACCTTATCTTCCACCTCTCCCTCGTTCTCTATCCCCTCCGGGGTTCTTCAAGTTCCTGAGTGCCCTCCTCTTTTCATTGTCCATGAACGACTGTTCCGCCGTACTTCCTCCCGACGACGTCAAGTTCTTCCTCCCTGTTTCCAACCTTGACGACGCCCGTTCCCTCCAAAAAGCTATTGATGAATTCGCAGCGTGGTGTTCGTCCAACGGCCTCCGCTTGTCCCCAACAAGTGCTGCGTCATCTCCTTCTCGCGCCTCAGCTCCCCGCTATCCTGGGATTATTCCCTGCTCAACACTCCCCTTCCTCGAGTATCCAAGGTGATGGACCTCGGCGTGTGCCTCGATAGCACGCTATCTTTTACGCCACAGATCGAGGCCACTGTGGCTAAAGCCAACAAGACCCTCGGCCTCATTGGTCGTATGTCTCCTGACATACGCGACCCGTGGTGCCTGAGGGCGCTTTTCTGCTGCTGGGTCCGTCCTGTCCTCGAATACGCTTGTGTTGTCTGGTCCCCCGCGTCGCCTTCCTCTATGGATAGGTTAGAGAAGGTGCAACGGCGGTTTACCAGGCTTGCTATTCGTAGGCTCCTGGGTTCCTCTTTTGGGGCTTCCTTCAATAGCGTCCCGCCACTCCGCTGCCCAATCCCTCTTCATCGCCAACCTCCTGCTCCATAATACCGATGCCCCCTCTCTACTTTCGTCACTCCAATTCTATGCTCCATCCCGCCGCCTCCGCGACAGACCCCCGTTCCTCATTCCTCCCCGCCGATCTCGCTTCAGATCAGTTGACCCATTCCTGCGTGCGATCGGATCCTTCAATGCCTCGGGTCGCAAGCCCCTGTTCGACTTCCACCTCCCCATTCCACCCCCTCCCTTCCCCCCTCCCCAAAAATATTGTCTGTGATAAAGTGAAAACTTAAACGTCTGGCTTAAACGACTCGAACAACGGAACAAACGCCCTGTATTGTGGCAAATCTATCACACAAAGTTTGCATAATAGTTCGTCAACAAAAAACTCCCTCAAATTCTGCGATATTTGTGCTTTTGAGAAGAATACATTATATTCTTCCGGCAAATCGCACCAATGTTCGAACCCCTTCTCCGCTTCTTTGGCCAAATGATGCCCTTCTATAACTAGCCGACCACATTGCAGTCGCGAAGCTCGTCTGAACTTCACGACTTTAAAATCGCAAGTCAAAAACCATGAATCGGCTTCGTTAGGCGATATTTCTTGGCTTCTTAGCAAGAAGTTTTCCCTCACTTGGATGCTGAGGCCGTTCTCCATAGGGACGGCTCCATCAACGAGGGGGAGACGAGGGGAGCGTGTTCTTTCATGCAGCAGAAGGGTCGTTGCCACATGATGAACCGCTTTTTTACTGTCCTTAGAATCGATCGTTTGGCCGATGGTGCTAAGGACATCTTCAAAAGGGTTTGTTGACTGAAGTGGCAACGGACCCTTATCTCTAACCTCCGGCACTAGATGAAGGAGGCTATGAATGTTGCAAGGTACAAAGCCGACTGCCTTGTAGTACCTTGAAACGAATTGTTCGAGTAATTCTTGCGCAAAGTTCAACAATTTTTTGTTGCGGGTCCGGTTGCAAATTGCAACTGCCCAATGCAAATCATTGTAAATTTTACTGTGCTCTGTGGGCAGCACTGCATTCAATAGCACAATGCCGACAACATCTAGCATGAATGCCCACATCCAATGTTTCGACCAGTTGCCAAGAATGGCGAAGCGTCTGTGCTTCCTTTCATGCGGAAAGTTGACTTTTTGCAATTGTTGTTGCAGCCAATCAAATTTTTTTTTTTTCCATTTTGGCGATTTTACATCGACCAAATATGAACGTTTCGACAAAGGTTTTAGTAACCCCAAAATGCAATAAATGTCGATCGTCCCCAATTGTCACGTCCTTGATTAGGTCGATTCCGAATGCCTTTAGCGGAATCTGACCTTGCACCTTGGGTGCATGATGAAAAGGAACGTACTCGAAATCCAAAAATTTGGCATGTGTCCGCAGTTCACATGCCGTAGTATCGTGAAACGAAACTTTACGCATCATCGTACCCCCCCCTTTACCCATACCCTCGATGGTGCATTGTGTGCAGCCATAGTACCCCGTTTGTGTCACCGTCTCTGTAATTATAAGAAAACGAAAAAGAAATTAGAAAGCTGTAACAACAAGACGCCGAGACAAGACCTACCTTTAACGATCGCGCGTGCCTCAGCGTCAGTAAGTAGTGCTCTGATCGTCACAGAGCACTCCGGATCTTCTATTTCGCGGCCAAGCGTACCGAGTAGTTGGTCTGCCTCTGGTTTGAAGATGCTGCAAAAGACACTTAGGACGAAAGGCTTACCTGGTGGATTGTGCGGTTCGTGTTCCCTCGCACAAATGGTCCATGACTGCAAAGCACCCTCTGTAAAACGCTCCAATGGAACACCATCGACGTGGAGATCCAAAGTGGCACCGCTCGATAGGTTTAGTTCGCTAAGTGCGTTTTCTGTAATAATGGATCGTACATGTAATGTAATGTGATAAATCTATGATAAGGCGTACTTACCTAAACCACGGTGCCAAAAGTGCCCTATAACACTTCCAGAATTGTCCCGGATTTCTATCGGCTCGATGTTCCAATCCTTGTCTACCGCCGCCCGTGGATCCAGCGGAATGCACGGTACATACCTACTCAACGAGCACATTAGTTGTTCATGTAATTGAGCTATACTTACGTTCGGGCTGTTGTTGACGATCTCCGTCATTTCGCGGGACAGTGCGGCCGCCGTTTCACGTTGATTTGCCGTGCCACTGTCCAACACTCGACGAGCGGATTCCAGTTCGTTATTATCAAACATTCGCCTATTTCCGCGATACTCATAACAGCTTGGCTTGGCGTGCTTGGTGTTTTCTTCAACTGCCTCCTGGCTCGCTCGCCGTTTAGGATCCATCTAACACAATTACCAGTAACATTCACTTATTAACACATGTAGTGGATGAAGTAGATCGATTTGGACCCTTACCCACAATATCAACATATCCCTTTGAAAATTCTTTAGCCCAATTAAAACGTAAAATCAAATCTTGTAGACGTCTCTTACAACAATTAGCAAATAGAATTCAGGAACAAGCCCTATGTAAAAATAAAATTCCCCCATCCGTAGTGTATCCGGAGTTAAAGAAACCTAATCGTCAAAATAGAACACAATATTATGTAATTAAATTAGCTAGTAATTTTACATTAAAACAGGCGGTGCCGGCTGACAAATGGTTTCTAAGTTCACAGAAAATGCATTCATTTTTTGCAAAAATTTTTTTTCAAAATTGCTATGCATTTTGCAACTGATGACAATATAGTTCATGGTTGCGAACCATTTTATGAGGACTTAGAGGACTTGACTGTTGATTTGGATGTAGTTAAAGTTGATAGTTTGCATGAGTTTAGTAGTCTTGCAACTAATGCCAGGGATGATATTTTTTGTAAATTAGCAGCGATTCCTTTAGATGATGGATTTGTGTTCTTCCCTCTAGTTTCTACTCTAGGCTGGCGCCAATAGTTAACAACTCATAATATATTTTATACATAAATATTTAACATTTTATTCTTTTTAATTCTTTTTTAGAAGTAACATCAGTTGGTTGGCAAACGGTAAGGTAAAAAATGGCTTGCTGTTGTCAACGGGATTGTAAAATTGCACGTAAGAATTCGTATGTAACATTCCTTGTAGTGTTATCTTACACTATATAACATAAATCAAAGCCCTTCTTTCATATAGTTTCACAAACATTTCTAACCTTAATCTATCGTACCTAACCTAATACTACATTGAAATTAAAACTAATTATTTGTTCCGTTTTACAGCTCTCATCAAGACTGTTCTAAAAAAATCTTCTGTCTTCTTAATTGTAAAAGAAGGGTCGTACTGCCAAACGCAACAGTAGAATAGCCGTACCGTATTTTTATATTTTCTAAATTTCTTTTTCTTATCATTTTCACGGTTAGTGCGGCCGGACCATGAAAATTGTGTAAGCAATTCTCTCGTAAAAAATTGGTCGACTATTTGGAAACACACATCACGGCCGTTTTCCGGTGTGACCGGTTTGTATTGCCCGATTTTATACTTCAACTGTACGATGAAGTTTTCATCACTAGCATTGTTTTCAAATTCATCCAATAATTCGTACTAATTGGACTAAAACACTTTGGTGACTCATTGAAAGTAACTTCACTTTAGCTTCTATTCTATTCTATTCTATTCTATTCTCTAGGTTACGATTTTTCTCCCGGATCTCTGTGACCTCGTGCGGAATCCTTCGATCCTGATAAACATAATAGAGGTAAGTTTATTGGGCCAGTTCCCAAACAACAGCAATTCTAGTTACTTTAGCTTACGCAACGTTAAAAACGGTTGAAAACTCTTCACTTTGCTCGTTGCAGTCGTTTCGTCACATTTGTTTAGAAGGTAAGTTAAAATGACAGTATAACAATTACAATGCTAAATATGTAACACTAAACCTGTAAATTATTAAAAACTAAAACTACTCACAGTTTTGCGGTGCACGCCGGACTTTTCACCAAATTTTCACAGGACTTTCCGACCAAATTGTTCCACAATTGCACAATTGCGCAGCTTCACAGTTTCCGCGAACACTAGCAGACATTCACTTATTTCTATTATTTATTCCTATTATTATCTATTATTCGCTTCGCAAAAAGGCTTCGCTTCTCAGGGTTGCTATAACGGTTCTATTCTGTACGACGGTTTTTTGGTTAATGGCAATGAAAAACCGTTGCCGTTACCGAAAAAACCGTTACAAATAAAATAACACCCATACCACTGCTACGAAAAAACCGTAAACTGCCATAACACCCATACCATACCATACCTGCCAAAACCCCAATAATACCCACCACTACAACTTCAAGTTGGCGACGCGCGCCAATGCAGCAAACCGTTGCCAATGCACGCAGCCAGTTTCATAGGCTGCGTCCGGTTTTTTTGGTTTATATCAATGAAAAACCGTTACGATTTTTTTTAACTTAATGAATTATTATTTTATTTTATTTCGGCTCGTAGGCACTTTTGAAAAAAGATCTTAAATTCACTAAAAAATCATCATATGTACAGGTAATATTAAAATTATTCTTAAACACTAAATATATGCATTGCCAACAGGCGTCAAAATTTTTTAAACATATTTTCTTCGCTCCTCGACGTAACGTCCACACACAATGGTCATTTATAAATTTTCGTTGCACAATGTGCCTCATCACTCGCCTGATGAGGCACTTTTCTTGTTTTTTTTCTATTTCTGTTTTTGTTTTCTTTAGTGGTTGATTTAGTGGTACTGTTTTTGATTTAATGGATCTCTTAACCCTATGTAATGCAATTTTCCTAATGTGCTATTTTGTTCTATTGTTGCTATGTATTTCGTAAGGCGATCTACAGCAGTTAATTTGCATTTCTCGGCTTGTTCCTGCAGTAAATGTAAATGTTGTATCTCACTTATTGGTAGACTTACGTTGACGAGTGTGGTGTTGGCGGTCCTGGTGATAATGGTGGTGGTGATAATGGTGTTGTTATAACGAGTTGTTGTGTTGGTGGTGGTGTTGGCGATCGTGGTGGCGGTTCGTACTGCGTGCCAAAACTTTTTGTGTCATTTGTGGTCTGCGTGCCGAAACTTTTTGTGTCATTTGTGGTTTGTGTGCCACAATCTTTTGTGGCAGGCCGTGGTGTCGGTGGTAGTGGTGATGGTGGCTGGACAGTTTCGTATTCCAACCCGTTGAAATACACAACGGGTAAACTGTCCAGCCATTCCATGTTGTGTGTTGTGGTGTGTTCTTCTTCTTCCTCTATAGTATGTGGAGCTTCTTCTTCTTCTGGTACCGCTGGGAAAGCCAATGGGCTTTTTTTTGATGTGGTAAATGTGAATTGGATGTCGAGATCGGATTCGGTTTCCATCGCTGCAATGGCTTTCTGAATAAAAGATAACAATAAGATAACTTAATAATCCTACAAATGCAATAATGTACTATTGTAAGTACCTGAGCTTTTTCCTTGACTTTTTGCCGTTGGCGGGCACGTTGCTTAACATTTCGTATCATTTGTCGTTCTTCTCCGGTTGGCTTGCTGTATTCGTACCGGCCACAGAATTCTACAAATGTTTCTTTTTCCTTTCGTTTTTTATAGTATAACTGGCGAAAATTGTCCAAATCGTATTTGCTGGCTGCCACTGGGCATCCCATTTTTTTTGCAATCCTTTGCCATGCTGATACAACTAGCTCAACATTTTGTTTTCTATTTCCGTAATCTAAAACTACCCTATTTTCATTTTCCAATATCGCTTCCTTTAATCTCCCGCGTTGAAAAATTTGATGGGATTCCATTTCAACTGTTTGACCACTGAACTGGTACTAAACTTGGCAGCTTTCCTGGAGTTATACAGATATGTATGTTTATGTGTATGTGTATATATAGTTACAGCCTTGCCGTCTCACGTTCGTGTTAGTGTTAGATTAGAAATTAAGTAGGAATAAGAAATGTGTATAATAAAACGTTTCTCACTGGCGAATGAGAAGGCTTTTCGTGAGATTCGGAGCTGAGAAAGTGGTCGCTGTACGGCGAAACACACCACTACACGCGAGCCGCGAATGACATTCTACACAATATCGACAGATGGTGCGTTCGTTGACCGTTTCAGGGTGTCTGGTGTGCTACGAAGGAGAATTGTAAACAACGCACTTTGCGTGGAGCGGCGACATGGAACAGACAACCCGATGGCAGTAAGAAAATCGAACGAAGCTCACGCAGTGGTGTGGTTGTGTTTGTGCAGCACGCTCGGTGCTGTGTGGGAACGGTAAAATATTTTTCTATCGTCAAGATCGCGAAGCGGAAGATTCAGTTTCCGTTTTGGGCGGTGTTTAGTGTTGACATTGTTGTGCCGCTGTGCGCCAAGTGTAAATATTATGATGTCGGAGGGCTCTTTTCGCTAAATGTCCACTCGTATGGCGAATGATGAGAAGTCGAAAGTGCGTGCAGTGACGGGAGGAAAAAATCGGTCCCCGATTCGTCGTCCGCGGTTTATTGGCATCGTGCTCGTTAAGAGCGCATTAATCTAGTGCAACAAAGGTCGATGGTGCTCGGTTTAACGTCGGTTTGTGGCCGGAAAATGCAATGCCCAACTGCAGTGTTCCATTTTCGTGACCTTCGAATGTGAAACCCAGAATACGGTGATGGTGTCATAATTTTGTGGAGCGCATAATTGCGAGTGACGAAACGGCCAATTATAGTTCGTTTTACTACGTGCGCATAGGCGTGTGAGTTTTTTCACTGTTTTGTTGCGAATCAATCGTCGCCGTAGCGCAACAAAGTGAATTCGCGTACCATCTGACGGAATACCGCCGTGAGACGCCATTTTAGAATTGGTATTTATAAAAAAAAACGTGAAGTTTCAGCTGCAGGCAGACCGTTCTTCGCGAGTGCGTACGACCCCTTCGGTGTGTGCGTGTGTGGCTGCGTGTATGCACTGTGTGCATGCATGAATGGTTTCGCGGAGAGTGCTGTTGCTTTTCGGACGCACAGCGTTCCTAGCATCATCGAATACAACAAAAGCAATATTGTCATCGAAAGGCGGCTACTGATTAAAGCAAAATGATTTATTTATCATTTTGCAAAATGCTGCCGTGAGTGAGTCAGGGAGTGAAGGGTTGCAAGTGAGAAGATACTTCATCGACGCTGCAAACGGCTTGGTGTGCGTGCCGCAGTGAGGTGAGCATCAGCAGTGAGAGCATCGTGAGCTGGAAAAGGGTTTCGTTGCCGGCGCGCCGTTTAGAGGGCTGTGTGTGCGTGCTTTGTTTTGTTTCGTAAGCTGGCCGTTCACCGCATTTTCGCTGATTGCCACTAAAAGTAGATAACTAGGAAGGCGTAAAAGCCTAGGGCGTGAGAATGCGTGTGAGTTGGTGAGAAGAAGAGTAGTTCCCTCCAAATTGCACGGTCCGCCAGCTGCTATGAAGGAGTGAGAACGGGTTCATAGTTATTTTTTGCTAGCGTGATCGAAGTGATCGCCCGAAAACTTCGGTCGAATTAGCGGTGAAAATCGAGACGAAGCGATGTTTATTGAATCAAGCATCGTTCCGCGCCTGCTGGAGATTACTTAAAACACATCACGTTCCTGCAACCTAATTCTGGCAGTGGCCACTGTTGTCATCGCTGGTGTGTTCGTGTGTTGGTTGAGTGAGAGACCATTCAAATATGCGCCATCGCATGCAACGTGTTTTTGACGTGTGTTGTGTTTGGTGTTTCGATCAGCAACTAGCGAGTGGGTTATAAACTGCGCCGCAGTCATCAAAGCAAACGTGTGGTTTTCTTCGTCCCTAAGAAGGTAAAATTAAAGTTCCAAACTGTCGCTTACTATGCGTAGGTTCTGGTGTGTTTGTAGTTTGCAACACTTAACTTAGAAACGTGTATTTCAACGACGAATGTGTGAACTAAACCTGTCCCAATTTCGTGGGTCGAAATCGGATACTACTGTTTGCCACGAACAAGTTATAAATTGACCCGAACTTAGTCAATTTTATGCTCTTTTGCTATATTTTGATCTATTCAATTTCGCCAACGACGTGGTAGCCGTGTCCAGTGGCTGTCCGAATATTCCGCCTTCGAATGGTGTTACATCCCTTAACTGATATGACCTAAATATTTGTCTCCGTTTTCAATGGAATTCTACTGGTTTTTCCTGTAGATGCCGTTGTCGGTGATGGGTATTTGCATACAGGTTGTCTGTGTACTGGAATTATGAAAAATCGATATTTGTTCGTAAGCGGTGAATGTGAACGAAACATGCAAACTTACTGTTGCTTCGTGCCGCTGCGGCTGAGCTAGAACCTTTTTAGCACACTTTTCGTACAATTCCTTTTGATTTAATTTTCATTAAAAAGTTGCATTTTTCATTCCCTGAATTCAATATTACCAATATACTCGGATTGTTGTTTTCGTTTCCCAGCCTTATAGCAATCGTCTTCGCGAACTAAACACAGGGTATGCATCGAATTTCGAAATGATGTCATATCCCACAACTGGAGGTCTCCGTGAACGTTTAAAGCCGTTAATGTCCGTCAAAAATCAGCCACACTTAGCACTTTGAGCTCATTTGCTCCGAAATTTAAAAACAGTAACATGGATGAAAAGGTAACAAAGCCTGTGACGGCTTTAAAAAAAAATTAGCTGACAGATTTCGAAAATTTCAACCGGCACTTGCCTACGTGATGTAATCCAAGGGCAAATAGTTTCACTTAGCCCATAAACTTGTCCGTACCCAACCTTGAGTATCATGTTCCGTTTGCTGACCCTTGTTTTCTCTGTGAATTCAGCCTGTTTTTTCAACTCCCTCATCCGTAGGATGATGGACGATACTGTCGTTCCTTGTCCGTGGTCATTGCGGGTGTGAGGACCGTTTACTTTGGCTACCTGCCAAAAGTTTGTGAAAGGGCTCAAGGATAGTTTCGACGGAGCATTGAAGCTTCCAATGGATGATTCATACAGTTATCCATCATAATGCTCGTTACGCCTCTTCCCACATTAATTATTGGCACTTTCATGTGGTGTACTTTGCTAAGTCGAATAATTTACGGGCTGCGAACACGAGTCCATTAGTTGTGTAGGTTCGGTTGGTAATGTGTGAGAACATACAAATCTAACACTTGTCGTATCCTTTCCATTTTAGGCTATGCTTGAACTTCGGTCCAGTTCTTAAACATTCGACATATCGTGTGCACGGCTTAGGCTTGGTCGGAATTGAAACCGAGTGTTGGATGGTGCTGTGCATTGTGGCCTCAAACATTTGGCCAGCGAGCAACTAGGTCAACAATCAATGTAAAATGACAACCGTGAAGAGCAGTTCGGCGGACGCGAATCCGGCCGATAATAGCAAATCGCCCCTCTCATCATCTTCCTCTTCGTCGTCGTCTTCGGATTCCGACGATGGGTCGGACTCGTCCAGCGATTCCGATTCCTCTTCGGCATCCACGAGCAAAACGAGTAGCAAGAAGAGTAATAGTGGAGTCCCACCCGAGAAGCCGCAGCAGTTTAGTGTTATGAGGTAATACAAACCTAGGACATTTGTAATTATTCTTCGTTTTTGTAACCAACATAACCAACAATGGCCTTTTTTCCGTTTCAGTTCCGACAGTGCCGGACTTCGAATGAAGATAGCCATTCCTCGAAGCCAATCCAATGCCACACCAACGCCTTCTCCGACGATCGGAGGGTCTCCCGTGCAAGGTAGCCATCAACAAACGTGTCAACAGCCACGGGTACCATCGCCGGCGGATGGCCAAACTCAGCAGAGTGTCGGAGATGGTGGCGTCCAAACAAGTAGCGCGTTACCGCCAATACAAGGTGGACCGTCATCTTCTGGCCCCGTAGGTGCTGGACCTATTTGTGATGGAAAGAGTGCCATGATTGAGTCGTCGGTAGGCCGGGGAGCAACGGTGAGCACCGTTGACTCGCACCATCATCATCATCATCATCGTCACCACCAGTCATCATCGACCTCGACGAACGCCAAGGTTGCTGATGGAAAAAAGTTGAGAACCGAGAATCGAACGCATTCTGCCAAAGGGATGAAACGATCACCGGCCAGTGGCATCGTGGTTTCGTCCGGTCGGCAGAAAAAGAACGTCTGTGAAAGTGATTCGAGTTCTCCCAGTTCATCCTATTCCTCCTGCACAAGCAACAGTGACAGTGACTCTAGTAGTAGTGCGGGCGATAGCCATACTCAGCATCAGCAACATGGTAGTAAAAAGTCAGCCGGCAGAGGTCTCACAAGTGCAGCAACAAGAACGATGATGGGTACGACAAGAAGCAGTGGAACGGCTGCCAAGAAGCAAAAGATGCTGAAACGGAAAAAGGTAATCTTTTTGGGTGCATGGTACCTTTTATTGCAACGGTACGGTAGAGGAAAATTAATTCTCCAAGCTAATTAGTGTCGTGCGTATGTTGGAGAAGCATATTTTTGCAGTAGAAGTGAACTTATTCTACGTCGTCCTCTGAGGTAGGCAACAGGAGCAGTACGACCGACATTCGTTGAATAATTGGAGCATAGATTCGATGCAAAAGTTTTTCATTAATTTCGCTACGATACGGAGCAAGTTTCATGGCTGAGAGCAAAAAAATAACCGGAACGTGGAAGCACAAGTTTAGAATTTTGTTGCGCTCAACTTTATAATACCGTCTACCGGACAGTAAACCACGGAAAAAAGTAAAGAAACAATTTAAACTTTTGGAATATTTTTGATAAGCTAGTCTACTCGGCTAAGCTTCGTTTACATACATGAGTTTGTTCAACGTATGTTTCTTTTTGCTCTGACACTTTCCGGTTTTAACGCGTAGGAAATAAAACATTTCAATTACAGTAGGCACTTTATGTTTCATGTACCGTTACCATCGGCTAGATGTAAACATAGCAACCATTAACGACACGTTGCCTTTCCCAAGAGGTTACTAATTAAAGTTAAGCTTTAAAAGTTGCTGCGCTAGAAATTTACGCAATTTCTCTTGTGTCTAGACGAATCTGACAGTGTCATCGAGCAGCAGCGACGAAGATGACGATAAACCGGCACCTAGTTGTGGCAGCAGTAGCAGGGGAGCCCGGAGTCGCACCAACGATTCAACCGAAACAGACTCCAGCTTATCGGAACCAACCACAAAAGCGTATACCCTGCAGCATCCGTCGAAGGGTGCCAAAAAGATGATCAGCGTTCCTGCTTCGTTCGGTGGTGATTTTGGAGCATGCGGAAAGGATGGTCTTCTGACAGGTGATACCGGTATGCTCATCAGGCCACCACTTTCGACGTCGACACCCGCCAAATCGTGTCTCAATTCCTCGGCGAACAGCACCGCCACGACGTTACTCGGTGGGACATCCGTCAGTGCAGACGACGGTCTGACCGGTGATGCCGAAGGAGGTTTTGGATCGAGCGACAACGAACTTCCGGCACTGGTTAGTGCCGCTATCCGGCGTGTGGAGAGTGGTTCCGATGCGGAAAGTATCCGCGGACTGTCTGGGGGCCCGACTCAGCAATACACTTCGAGCTTGTTGCGCGATTTTGTGGTCAAAACGCAAATGTTGGGCTCCGTTAGCAGCACGGTGGTGGGAACAAACTCTACAGGGGCGGTAGGAGTTACGGTCAGTGGTCCCGCTAGTGGTGGCAGGTCTTCTCCTTGTTCGTCTTCATCGTCCTCTTCGTCGTCATCGGGCGGCTCATCCTCGTCCACGTCCTCCGCGTCGTCGGTGGATGAAGGAGCGGATCCAGCAATAGGAAGTGCCGGTCCGGGCCCGGGCGGAGGTATTGAGTTGGAGGTGCTAAAAATAAAGACCGAATCACCTGCCCCTTCGATGGGATCAGGCTGTGGTCGAAATACGCCCCTTATGAACGGTGGCCTGCTGACGAAGGTGGACCAGCGAGCGTCACCAATCGTTGCACCGATCACCGCACCATCTCCACCAACCGTCGTGCGCCGTCGTGGTCGTCCGCCGAAATCCAGCCTGGCTGCTGTGCCGGCTTCGAAGGTCCTTCCTTGCATCGTCAGTGAGTCGCCAGACTCGGGCATCCTTTCGACGCACAGTTCGAGCGGGTCTCCTAAGACGGAGAAAACGAAGCTGGTACCTGGGGTAGTTCCGGCTGGTTCGTCACGTCGCAACAAAGCCGAAACACGTGATTCTTCGATCGTCACAGGAGGATCATCCGCGGCCACAGGAATGGCACCCTCTTACGTTGCAACTACGGCAGCGACACTATCTTCGGTGGGAGCTACGGGTAGTGGGCGAAATGTCCACAGTATCAACAGCAACAGCAGTAGCACGTCTTTTTCGCTTACATCCTGCCTCGATCGAAACACGTACGCCACCGAACGGGTCCTCTACCCGCCTCGATCGGCCAAAAAGCGTGGCGTTGGGCGTCCACCAAAAGCGAAGGATCCTGCGCAACGGGCAACCGGTGGCGGCGCTCCGGCAACCGACGATCATCTCGATCCTCACTGGCAGAAGATCGATATTAGTAAAAAGTTCCACGAACCACGGCTCAGTGGTTACAAAAGCGATGGTGGCCATTCGACGATTTGCTGCAGCAAGCGGCTCGCGTCGCAGAGCGGATACATTAGCGATTACGGTGGCGTGGCGACAGGGGGTGGTACTGGTGGCCGCAGCCGACTGTCCGGTTACAAGTCCGATTACAGTTCACGATCGAGGCGCAGCTGTCGAGGCGGTGGCTACCGGAGTGATTACGGGCGAGCACGGAGCTGTGGATATCGTAGCGACTGTAGCACACGCCATCGGAAGCAAGTACGCCGGAAACGCCGCAAGAAGATCGCCACTGATTCGCAGCACCCGCAGCAGCAGCATCACAATAATAATGTGAACGATCGCAAGAATAATAATGCAGGTGGCAGTGCGATCGCTGGCGGAAGCAAGTCATCGAGCGTTAGCGAACTGGACATTATGCTGCTTGCGGGTCTGACGCTCGGGAGTACGAGCGACGAGGACAGCTCCAGCACCAGTAGCAGCACTAGCACGAGTAGCAACCCGTGCGGTGCCGACAGCCGAGAGTCGCTTTGTTCCGATAACGTTAGTGACGAAGTGGCGACCGCGAAGAAAGCCGAGCAAGCCGATGGAAGGCGTCAGAGGGTGAGCGCGGCGGCTAACAAACGGAGTACCAACGCGAGTGCGGTGATCTCTAAGCAACCAGCACAGCAGGTGCAGGCCCCGAAAAGCGTGCCACGGAAAGCGACGCAACCCGGACCGGGTCGTGGGAGAAAAGTGATCGCAGCAGAGAGTGAGGAAGACGACGAAGTGCGGCGAGTTTCGGACCGAAGGTTTAGACCGAAATCGTCGGTGGGGGCCACCGTCTCGGCAACGAAACCGAAACCACCGGTTGCTGCTCCGTGTTCGGTCGCCGCCACGGCTTCGGCAGCTTTGAAGCTCAAGTCATCCGCAAGCGGCCCGCTTGCTGGTGCAGTAATCGTCGGTGGTGTCGTTCGAAGACCGGGACAGCGGGGACGCCCTCCGTCGGTCAAGAAGCTGCAGATGAAAGCCGCAGCAGAAGCGGCTGCGGCAGCCGCCAAAAGTGCAACCGGACTGGGACAGCTGTTAGCCCCGAAATGTCACGCTAGCACGCCCCTAGTGCCGGTCAACAATTTCGCCGCCGTCTTCAGCTCGATGGTGAGCAGCAAACAGTCGGCGACTGGCGCTAGTGCGACATCCGACGGAATCTACAGCTTCAGCAGCACGACAGTGGGGACGAAGAATGCATTTGCCGCGTACCTGCTACGGGGCAACGAAGATGAAAGTACCAACGAAGCGGAAACAGCGAGCGGCAACGGAAAGGTGGTCAAGAAGCTGCCCCTCTCGAGGGCGAACGTTATAAAAAACTCGGAAGAATGCAGCCGGCGGTTCCAGAAAACCAACTCCTCCACGTTTGCTGGGGGTCTCGTGGGTTCGATCGATCTGTTGGCCCGGATCGCCGACGGCACGATACCGAAGGCATCGACCACGAAATCGGTCTGCTCGAAGCGAAGCCGTCGGAAGAGCATCAGCGATCGATTGGAGGTGATGTCGGTGAAAAGCCACGGTGTGATCGGTGCTGCTGGTGGTAAGATCCGGCAGCGAAGGTTGAGTACGATGAGCAGGTGCAGTAGCCGGTCGGCCGGTTCGAAGCACGCGACAGCCACTCGTCGACGGAGAAAGAAGCGTTTGCGATCAAACTCGGTCGCTCCGGGTGCAACGAGCGCTAGCCTCGGCGGGCCTATGGCCACCGGCTTGAAGGACGCAAGCACTGTGGGTGAGGTTACAACCTCGGAAGCGAAGATCAACCTGGAGGTGGAACGATTAAGCGAAAGCTTCGGTGTACTTTGCCGTATCGATACTGCCAACGGTGACGGACCGTCCCGCGTAGTCGAAGCAAGTGTCCCACAAGAAAACGCTGGCGTCGCTGCGGGATCGGCTGGGGCGAGCGGACCTCCACCTCCGGGGAAGCCGCACCAAAGCAAGCGCTCGGTAAAGAAACGGAAAGCGTCGGAACACGTAACGATAACGGAGTCACCGTCATTGGCGGGTGCTGGTGGTACAGCGGGTGCCTTAGGCCCGGGTGGTGGTCCAGCTGGAACTGGTGGAACTGGAAAGCGACGAAACAAAAAGTCACTCCCGACGCAAAGCCCCGACGATCACAAGTTGCCGCTGAAAAAGCGGCACTATTTGCTCACTCCCGGCGAGAAGGGAAACAATAGCGACAACAATAGCGGAGTGGACGAAACGGGTGGTAGTGGAGTCGCGAGTGTTACCTCAGCATCCACCGCCGCCGCCGGAAGCCACACGGTGATCAATCCATGTGCCTTTGGAAGTGGCGGTCGACTGTCGGCTGGCTCGGCATCGGCAGCGGTCGGATCGTCTCTCTCTGGGACCGCAACGAAAGCCGTCACTCCCAAGAAACGGCATCTGTTAAAGTCTCCCGAACCGGGACCCGTTCCAGTCGATGAACTCCATCTGCAGCAGATTAAGTCGAGCGATTCTCCGCTCACGATCGTCAATGGGTCGATCGTGGGTCTGCTCGGTGAGCCCGGTAAGGCCGGAGGGTTATTGTTGAGCGAAGTCGCCAGCATGACGCTTGGACTTTCCATGGCCAGCGGTGGCAAGAAAAAGCATCACCGACAGCAGCAGCAGGATGCGGGACATCCGGCGTCGTCCTCATCGAAAGATCGTTCCGGTGGTGCTTCAGACCCTGCTGTTGGTGCCGCTCACCATCATCATCACCACCACCACCATCACCGTTCGACGCCGCCCTCGCGGCCCTCGGTCATACAGTCGTCTTCCTCCATTCTTCCATCGTCCGGTGGGCCGCCTCCGGGTGTGTTTGAGCCCACCGTTGATCTGGAGCTAGCCATTCCACCGGCCGCCTCTATCCCGTCGTTGATTGCCAAGGTGGAAATGCTCGATTCACCGCGCCTAACCAAGGAAGGCACGACACCGGTCGGTAGTTCTTCGACCGGCAGCGTTGCAACGAAGCTCGAATCAGCCGACGATCTACTTACCACCACCGTTGGCCAAAGGAAGGCAGGACCCGGGGCCAGTGGCATTTCGGGTGGATTGCTCGCCACCGTTACGGGGTCAGTTTCGGAGAAGGTACTTGAGAAGCTGCTCACCAAAACCGGTGCTCACCATTTGCTGCTGAAGAAGAAACGCAAAAAGCCCAACCGGACCGGCTTCCCGACGGTAAAGAAGAAGAAGAAAAAGCTTGGCGAAGGGGGGCCCACGGCCCTCGAACTCGACGGTATGCTCGAGTTGAAGCCCGAACTTGGCCCGGAGTTGTTTGATTCCTCGAACCTTACGCGCCACGTACCTTCCGAAGCGGAACGTTCCCGGATGCGGGAGAAAGAGGCTTCGGGAGCGGCGACGACCTGCGAGCGGATCCCGAAGGCTGGTGAACCGACGGATAGTTTCATCGAGCGGGCCGGTGTCGGACGACCGCGGCTTTCGGTGGTCAGTCTGGAAAAGCTTCAGGGCAAGCTTCCGCTTGGTGGACGCGAGGTTGCAACGACACCTCCGGCAACGGGTGGTGGTCGTGGCCGAAAGTCGATCAATCCGCTCGCTTCTGAGCATCTTCAGTTGGCGCACCACCATCGAGGCTCGCTGGAGAGGTCAAGGAGGGACGATTCGTCACCCAGTGGTAGGAAGGGTAAATCGAAGGCCGGAGCGAACAAATCCGTGTCCTCTGGTGGTTCTGAAATACCGAAATCGAAGTCGACCTCACGATCTTCCTCCGTCAATCAACAGCATCGTCTATCGCCGGCCAAAGCTGGGGCAGTGACCGCAAGGGAGAGACTGGGAAAGGAAGGACGTTGCCGAAGCAAGAGCGTATCCGCTTCCGTCGTGGTGGCTTCCTCCGAGAGGCTGCCTAATATCGTCAAGCTGGGCGAAAGCCTCGCCAAAAGTGCCGCGAAAGAGAACAAGGAAAATAATAAGCTCTCAGCAAGATCGTCGTCGATCGCCGCGGGGAAGAAATCCTCCGCCAGGGAGCAGGCCGCACGGCCCGTGTCCTCTGCTGCTGAGACACCGCTAGACATATCACCGACGTCCGGAGTGATCCGCCGAACGCGCAGTTCTTCAATGGCGCTCGATCCGGCAGAGTTCGGCAAACTGCCGCTGGCTGCTGCAGCATCGGGCAGCGGTAGTGGAACTGTGGAGGAACAGGGAAGACACCCAACCACCGGAAGAGGCACAGCAGCGGGACTAGCCGCTGGTCATCATAATGAGGATTCGACGTCGCTGGATTCGATGCCACTGCTGAAGCGGGTCCACTCGCGTTCCATCTCCCGGCTACAGTCCGTGATTACACCGTCGTCCGAACCACCGCCGGTCAGCTCACCGAAAACTCCCGGGCGACCCAGAGGACGGCCCCGGACCACTTCACCGAGTCAGGTACCCCAGACACCGCAATCGCCCAAGTCCGTTGGCCAGGGCCGTGGTCGCCCTCGAACGATCCCGCTCGCAGTCTCGAATCTTGCCGCGACGAAAGTGCCCGATCGTGGTCTTTCTCCTGCACTCTCGTCCCCACCCGTAAGCCCGACCGCTGCCGGTACGCCAGGCCGAGGAAAGAAACTACGGCCAGACGGACGAAAGTCGGTTCCGGTGGTTGGCGAGCGCGGTGAGCCTATCGAAAGTGCCCGGTTGGCCGGAAGCAGTGCTCGAAGCGCCACCAAATCCGTCATACCAATGACGATGCCGTGCGCCGTGCTTCTGTCGTCCCGCTTGAAACGTGGCAAGAGCGACGAAACGTTGCGCGAGCAAAAGTCGACCGAAAAACCAAGCAAAAAGTTGAAGAAAGCGGACACCAGCGGCAGTGGCCAGGAATCGATCGTGTTGCCGGGCGCGTCATCTGCAGAGATGAGCAACCCAACGACGCCTACGTCGGGTCACGCTACGCGCGCTAACGATAAACGGGGACTCAACACGGCACCGATCGTGGAACCGATTGATCCGGAGGAAACGGCCCACGCCGCCCAGCCAGCGAGCAGCGTCGAAGAACCGGAGCACGATCCACTGCCACTCGACGAGGGTCCGTCGGATTTCTTTCGTCTCCTGGAAACCCCGTCACCGTCGGCCTCGTCAACCGAGGGGCGCGATGTGGTCACCGCTACCGGTTCCGGTGGTGCTGGTGGACTCGCAAAGGCAAATCGGAAGCTTCCGCGTAAAAAGTACATCGCCGCGGGTCTGTTTTCCGATTGCTACAAGGACGACGGTACCGGTGGTGGCGGCGCAGGGCCGAAGGTACCACCGGAAACGCTCCTTCCACCGCCCGCTTACTGTGAGCGGTTCCTCCGACGGACGGTACGCGACTTCCAGCTACCATACGATCTGTGGTTGTTGCAGGAGAACGGCAAACTCCCGGGACGGAGTGCGGTGCCGAGCTGGAACTATCGGAAGATTCGGACCAACGTGTACTACGACGTGAAGTCGAACCCGTCGACGGACAATCCGCAGTGCAACTGCCGGGCGGACAGTGGTTGCGGGGACGATTGCCTCAATCGGATGGTATACACCGAGTGCGTTCCGGAGCACTGCCCGTGCGGGGATCGGTGCGAGAACACGAGCATCCAGCGGCACGAGTACGCGCCGGGGCTGGAGCGATTCATGACGGAGGAGAAGGGCTGGGGCATCCGGTCCAAGGAACCGATCCGGAAGGGCACCTTCATCATGGAATACCTTGGCGAGGTGGTGACGGAGAAGGAGTTCAAGGAGCGGATGCGGTCCCTCTACCTAAACGATACGCACCACTACTGTCTCAACCTGGACGGGGGCCTGGTGATCGATGGCCACCGGATGGGCAGTGACTGCCGGTTCGTGAATCACTCGTGCGCCCCGAACTGCGAGATGCAAAAGTGGTCCGTGAACGGGTTGTTTCGGATGGCACTGTTCGCTGCGCGGGACATTCACCCGTACGAGGAACTGTGCTATGATTACAACTTCAGCCTGTTCAACCCGTCGGAGGGGCAACCGTGCCGGTGTGGGTCCGAACACTGTCGCGGCGTGATCGGAGGAAAATCGCAGCGCATCAAACCAGTCCCGTTAGTGTCGGGCGGAATGTCGGAGGCTGCAAATGGAGAATCTGCTCCGACGGGGTCCAGCGCTCAGGGTGGAGATGCTACGACCGGTGCCGGCAGTTCGTCCTCCGGAGGCGCACTAGTGGTCGAGTTGAGCCCGCGAAGTGCTGCACGATCGCGCAAACGGCAAGCGAAAAAGAACCAACCCATTGCGCACCTGAATGGAGCGCCGATTCCCACGTTTCATCCACCGACGGCCAAGGAGCGAAGTCTCATCGTCGAGCACCACTGCTTCCTGTTGCGGAATCTCAACAAAATACGCAAGCAGAAAGAACGCACCGCGGCCCTGACATCGGCAGCGGCGACGGTATCCGGTACCGGGACGAGCTCGTCCACCAGTGGCCTATCGCCCGGGCAGGAGTTGGGTGGAACCGCCGGTGAGCAAGCACCGGGTGGCACCGGGAAACCCTCGTTGGCATCCCAAATATCTGCGCTGCGCTGTCCGCGTAACATTCGCACCCGAGGGCTGGCGTTTGTGGAGGACGACCCGGAGTTGGAGAAGACCGCGCGGATTGCGGTGGCACTGAAGGAGATCTGCATTGAGATTGCCACGCTAAAGGGTAAGTATGCGGACCGACGGTACGGTGCATCGTCGATGCTGATCGTGCTGTGTGTTTAACATCCATTCCAGATGAGAAAGGGCATCCATATATCGCGAAGCTGCAGCTACCGTCGAAGAAGAAAACCCCTCTGTACTACGAGCGTATCCCGAAACCGATCGATCTCGGTCAGATCGAGGCCAGCATCGAGCAGGGTGCCTATCGGCTACCGAAGGCGTTCGAAGACGATCTGCTGATCATGCTGAGCAACGCGATCAAGTACTTTGGCATCAGTTCGCCTGAGGGAGTTGCTTCGGAGGCCCTCAAATCGCACTACTATACCTGCAAGGCCCAGCAGGTGCCCAAACTGCAGGCGTACATCGGCGAGGACAACGAACTGTTGCGTGGTTTCGTGCCGAAAAAGGAACCGGACGAGACGGTGCCGCCAAAGTCGAAGCGCGGACGCCGCCAGGAGCAACCAGAGGATATCATACGCTGCATCTGCGGGCTGTTCAAGGACGAGGGTCTTATGATCCAGTGCTCCAAGTGTCTGGTGTGGCAGCACATCGAGTGCACGAAGGCGGACCCGAACGTGGACAACTATCTGTGCGAGCGGTGTGAACCGCGTACCGTCAACTACGAGATCCCGTTGAACGAGTTCACCGAGGAGGGCTACCAGTACTACGTGTCGCTGATGCGGGGCAGTTTGCAGATCCGCCAAACGGACACGGTATACGTGCTGCGGGACATCCCGATGGACCCGGATCCGGCCGACGGGCCCGGAGCGCCCGTCCGGAAGCACACGTACGAAACGATCGGCAAGATCGAGTATAGCGAGTGCGACATCTTTCGGGTGGAGAGCCTGTGGAAGGATGGCGAGGGCCGGCGGTTCGTGTACGGGCACCACTATCTGCGGCCGCACGAAACGTACCACGAGCCGACGCGCCGTTTCTACCCGAACGAGGTGATGCGGGTGCCCCTGTACGAGGTCATCCCGATCGAGCTGGTCGTCGATCGGTGCTGGGTGCTCGATCCGGTCACCTTCTGCAAGGGCCGGCCAGTCGATAGCGCCGAACCGCACGTCTACATCTGTGAGCTGCGCGTGGACAAGAGTGCGCGCCTGTTTTCGAAAATCTCGCGCCACTCGCACCCGGTCTGCATGAAGTCGTACGCGTTCCACAAGTTCGAGCAGAAGCTCAAGATAGCGAAAACGTTTGCGGTAAGTTGGTCCCGAGTGTGTGTGTGGTGGCCTCTTTTGAAATGGATTTGTATCTGATGATCTCCCTTCTTATTCCGAGCAGCCTCACGATCTTGGTTCATTGGCGCATTTGCTGTCGATCAGAGACAAGCAGAAGAAAGGCTCCAGGAAGGACGACGGTGGCACCGGCGGACAGACGGCTGGAGGGCTAGGTTCGGCAGGTGGCTACGGTATCGGTGGTAATGGCGGTGGAAGTCACTCCATTGGTTCGAAGAAGATGACCCCGATCGTGCAGCTGTTGCCACCACCGCCAAAGGTGAGTTTCATTGGGCGACGTATTTCCTTCGCTCGGTTGCTCATTAATTGCACTCATCCACCATAAAGGCAAACTTGCTTGACATAAAACACGCTTAAATGTAGAATATGTTTTTTTTTTATTTCCACTATCAAAAAGTACGTTTGTTGAAGAAGTAATTAGGAAGCTAATGGGCTGTAAATTGATGGCATAATTTTTCCATTTTAACTTCACACTGGTCACCGGTCTGTGGTTAGTAAGCCAACCATTTTACAATTCAAATTTACCGCGGTTGTCGAGGAGAAGCAGTCGAACGCAATCAGAGAACCCATTGAAAAGTAGCGATATGACATAGTACTAATAACTGACAGACCTTGAAGTGAGCAGCTCGCTAAACTTCCGTTGGCAAACTTCGTTCAATTTCTCAAGTTATTATTACTCCGCGATTTTTTAGTAGCATAAACTCAACACGATCGGCGGGGAAAGGTCTTTTTCATACTATTATTGTTTTCAAATAACTAACAGTTTTTGAAATAACGAATTGCACCGCATCACAAGTATCACTCTCATCTTCTTCGATCATCTCTCTGTCTCTCTCTCTACTCATGCGTCGCCAACTACGCTCTTGAGAGGTCTCGTAACATAAACATTTGTTTCCATTTTGTCTTTTTTCTTCCCTCCCATCTTAAGACCGAATCGAACGCAGAGCGATCCCTTGCGCCTCTGCTTCCGGAGGTTAAGGTGAAGTCTTCAAGAGTAAGGCCCCGATTATTAGTTTCCGTTTTTTTTTTCGTTTCGTTCTTTCCTGTTTGTTTTCCGACCATTGTGGCGGCATCTATCGACACAGGCTTACTCTCGAATGTGGCTGAACGGAAAGAGTAATCACTGTACAAAAACAAAAACAATTAACTCGAAAACGGATGATGGATGCTGTTAATGAAGCTGATTTTGGTACATGATTTACAATTAATATGCTCTTGCTTTGTTTGGTCTTGCACCAATTTTCTTTCACCAACCCACCAATTACGCAGACACTCGCAGAGAAGCGCAACCGGCTGGAGCAGGTCCTGTCCCGTTTGATGCAGAAGCTGGCGCTCAATCCGGGCGCACTGCCGGTGGTCGACATATCGTACCTGCTGACCGGGCGTGGTGCCCGGTTGCGACGGACCAACAACTCGACCCCGGTGCCGATTATTTGAGAGTGGGTTCGCAAGAGGAGGAAACGGCGTCGCAAATGGAAGCGATGCTACGATTGAATGCCGTCGACGCAGCAGCCAAAACATCCGTCCGTCGGTGTGGCATTCGATCTGTTTCACCCTCGCTGGATCGGGACCGTTGGGAGCAGGTGTTTGGCACTACGCTACCGAGCTCGGAGACACTTTGAGCAGCAAAAGGTGCAACTATTACTACTATGTCATATGTTGAAGAAATCAACTTTTAAAGTCATTCACTACGCTAGGTCGAGCAACTAATGCAAATGAAAAGATTGGTCCAATCGGTTTTTTTTATCGCTATACGTAACAGCACCTTATAACGGAGTAAGGTTGTGCTAAAACAACACATTTGGCAACCGATGATATTTTATTTTATTTATTCTACTAGTAATTTGACATTAATCTTTTATTTACACACGCTAATACAAATGATATTATTACAAAAGAAGTTGCCCCGTGCGAAGCAGGCGCACATAGAGTAGTCAGAGTAACATTGGTTGATTGTAACACATTGTACGAACGAGGATGTCATTCGAGATTCTAGTTTTGCTCGACGATTTTATTGCGTTTATAGAATGTGAAGTGCGACGAAGTGCTTACGGACGTGGCTCTCCGTATGCTTAAACTCCACTCCGTGTATCATTGATGTACCTTTGCGTGTTTATGGACGTTATATGCGCTATTTATCGTTTTTTAAGGTTTAGTTAGACGTTTCTTTTTTCAAAAATAAGCAGATAATATGCAGTAAGCGTCTGTGCCGCCTCTTGGAAGCTTCGCCCAACGCGTTTCTTTTATCTCAAACCGCAAACTGCAAACCGCACTTGCGTGTCGTGCCTCACAGCCCAAAAGAAAAAATATGAGGCCCTCATGTTGTTATTTATTTATACGCCTTTCATGTGCTTTGTTTTTGGTAGCTTTTTTTAACGATAGAATAAGAACCCCCTAGGATAGGTTACACTGTGCGTTGAAGGTTTCGCTCGATGAGTAGTGAGTAACGTCGAGGCACATTAATCTCGCGTTGAAGATATTTTCAAATTACACACGAATTAACACAGACACATACACACGCAAACACCGGAAGGACTGCAATACTTTAGGCTTTCGAATCGAATAGATAGGACTGGCTGTAAACTAAGGCATCATTGTGTACAGAGGCAGAAAGAGAAAGAGAGGAAAGTAGGCGATAAATTAGATTTTCACAAAATTTGAAAGGTTTTACATATGAGCGAAATGATAGAAGAAAATCTGTTGCAAGTAATTAGAAGTTTATTAATTTATATCGATGATGAGCAGCTATGCATGCCCGAAACGGAGGAAAGCCATTGGCCACAACAGTCGACAGCATAACGCGATTAAACAAACGCTTTAATAGGGATTTCGAAATTGTTGTACAGGAAACCGAAGAGACCGAAGAACCGGAAGGAGCTCTTAGAACAGTACTTTGTGTACAGTTGGAGTTGGAACATTGTATATAAAAGTATATGAAAGAGAGCAGTTTTAGTATATTCACTTGTCTATATTAGAGATTGACTACCGCGGAAGAAATAATGAGGCTTTCATTGCGCGCGCCATCTCGAGCTGCAAAAGCGAAAAGAGACACACATTACTACGTTTGGTGCTAACGAGACGAATGGATTTGTACATACACACGTGACATTACATTACATTACGCAAACACACATCTCTACGATCATACAAATGTATAAAATAAATAAAACAGATAATTTTTGGGAATATCTTTGTCCGGGCGCTGTTTGCTAACTTCCACTGTTTATCATCCACATCTTCTGAAAAGCCATTGGGAATAGAACAAGCAAACGAAACACGTTCGAGCAGATCGGGACACCTAATTACCCTGCTTCGACACGACACACCGTCCGTCAATGGGCAGGGCAAACACGGATTCACGAATTCTACTGCCGAATGTCAAGAGGGAAGAACGCTGCATGCCATCGTCGACACGGTAAGCGCGCGCGCGCTCGGCAATGATGACTAAATTCTGCGCGATACGCAATAACATTTAACGTTCCTCGAACCAAACGTTGAGTTGGCGATCCTTCGGAGATCTTTCCGCTCTCCTCAGGGTGCGGTGTTCATGTAAATTGATTCCGTCATAACTTTCGGACCATGTCGTCATCGTACGTGGGGCGGTTAATCGCACGATCACACGATCGCCCGAGAGAGCCGAATGAGTAAGCATCGCTTCTGTGTCCCCGGTGCACCTCCTTCAGGCTTAGTTGCTTGTAATTAGGATTTGTATCATGATCTTGCCCGATCGACGCCTCGTTGCAGTGGCAGCATTGTGAGATCGTGACGTAACCGTAGTCGACCAAAAAGGGGTGTGTGCGGGGAGCGAGATAGAGAGGGGTTATCTGTCCATCTTGATCGGGGGAGGTCTAGTCATTAGGTATGCATTATGACCCCCCGCCTCAGTAGGTCACACATGACTCCTGGCGAAGTTGTTGCTTCTCTTTCCCACGTTGTTGCCTATGGTAGTGACGTCGTGCTATCAAACCCTTGACATTAGACGAAGAAGACTTGGTTTGGGGAATTTATTTCTCAATCGGGTCGTATTTATCAATCGCTTAGATGTTTGGCTTAAAGCTGGAAAAAATACTAAGAGAGCATAAGATGAAAACTGCAGATGGCGTTGCGTGAACTTTAGTGAGCTTTACGTATTTCAACTGAAATATTTCATGTCGCCCGTCGTATGAAATGTTGCGTGCAATTTCATGACGTTAAATATGTGAAGATTGTACTACATTTTAAAAGATGATAGTACTAAACAAAATCTAAAAAGAGGGCGCTAGTGTAGTTAGTGTACTTTAAGCGCTTTGACAGGCTACTGGAAGCTTGCAGGCTTTGACAGGCTTTGCAGGTACTGGAACTCTATTAATTTTTCTCGTTTTCACATAATTATATTTATTTGTAGAAAAATCTTTGCGTATCTAAATAAGCGCATCGCTCCCGAACGGGGACCTTTCACAAAATGTTCAATTTATCATCATCTTCATTCCAGATGCTGTGGCGAAGTTAACAAAACTGGTCTGTGACTAACACGGACTGCGCGATCCGTGAGCGAGGAGTTTCAGGTCGCAAAACAGAAAAGATCGAGAATTCATATCCCCGAAAGTCCTACATTGCAAAGATGTACCATCACGAGAGTTATATCAGATACTCAGCTTCATGGGCGTATTTTAAGTATAAGACGTGACGACGGCGAGCGGCCAAGGTGCTCAGTGGCCCTCAGAACTCGAATCAATATTCTCGCACCCTCTTCTCGTTGGACTCCTCCGTCGTTCGCTTGTCACAGGAGCTCGAAAGTGTCCACAGTGGGGCCGGAGAGGAGTTTTCAGGGAGTTCGCTGGGCGTAGTAGTACGTACGGTGGCTGACTCACGCCAGTGAAGCTGCCCAAGCGCCCCACGATATCGCACTCACGTGTGGTACGATCGTTAGGCTTTACACGCGTACGCGATCAGTGAAATCGAAGAATTATGCAGTATGAATGCTAATTACGTGTGCTGATCACTGAACAGTGTTATTTTCATATTCAAATTGAATCGCACTGCAATAAAACCTTTGAACAATGTTGACTAAGGTTACGGACAACGTAAAGATAGTAAAGATGTTTGTTCCGCTATAACAAAAATACATTTCTAACCCAAACGAACATGTTTGTCTTTTTGGATAAAATTTTAGGCAACAGTAGATATTTGTTTGACTATTCCATATTTAAGTACTTCAAACAGCGTTGTGTCAAACGCGGTTGGTCGCTTGTGTCGGAATACACGTTGAAAATACGGATTTTAATAATTTATGACTTTTAATCTTCGCATCATCGCGAAGCAAAAGGGTGGCATTTGAAAAATTAATTGACACATTAGATCATCGACCGCTTTGTGCGGCACTCCACGTGGGGAATGATTTGACGAAGAGTCTTTTTTCAAGTAGTTTGTAAACTTGTTCCCCGAAGGAGAGTCCGCATCGTCCGCGTCCGCGCGTTGGATGGAGACGCGTGGTGAATCATCAATCAGCGACCCTATCGGCGATCATCTTTCGGGGTCTCTCGTTCTCTCTCTCTCTCTCTCTGCATTCTCATAGAAAACACACAAAAAATATCACCCAGTAAGTAACAGGTAACACAGGATCACACAATTTCGACACTAACAATGGGTACGAAATTAAATATTGATCTTGCCTCTTCGCGACAACGGCAAACGATGTGCTACAAGTGGCCGAGGTCCGAAGGTCCGGCGAAGCAGACGTCTCGTCATTTCGTCTAGTGTATGTCCTATCACCTCTTCGCCTTCTATTCACACCACGTTGCCAAAGATCGCGATCGGGGAACCTGACTGAGCGTATGGACCGGTTGAAAATAACATCCCAACATGGGCGATGTCTGGTGACAACTTAATTGGTAGGTAAATTTTGAAAATATTACTTTGAATTTGTTACACTTCCCTGATTCAGCAGTGTAAGCGACGGAGTAAAAAACGAACTATTTTTGTTTCTAAACTTTAAAAGAGCTGGAGTCATTAAAAAATCACCCAAAAGAGCTCTTAATTTTCTTTTATGTAAAAGTGGAAATAATTTTAATTACTTTATAGACTTTACTAAATACGCCTCGTGTAAGGAAGCTTTTGTAGGCTTAGTGCAACCGATTCAAAACCGGTTCGTGCTAACCGCCGATTGTCGGGCAGCAATCGAAGGAGTCGTCGAAATGATCGAACGGTTCGCTACCGGTTCGATTCGGTTGGTCGAAGTTTCTTCTGACGCATTTGTAAATTTGTGCCCACAGAGAGGGAACGAGTTAACGAAGCGTAAATCGGTGCCGCGTGCGTGCGAAGCAGATACGTCCACCTTCTAATCGATGAACCGGATGCTCGGGACGGATGATAAAGATTTCACGCGAAACCGTCAGTTATATAACCGTCACAGGGCTCCGTCCATTCTCGGCGATCAATGCGCATCATTTTTATGGATTGAGCCCGGTTCTTTTTAAGGATGCGGCAGAATTATGAAGGAAATTTAACCCCGTCCATTTGAGTGCTCCGGGACGCCAATGACACGTATCTTTGTGCATTTTGGCAATGATAATTTAAGCACACATAAGCCGCCGGTCCCATAATGGCGTTTCAGTGCCATCGCATGGTCACATGTTGTTGTGTGTCTCGTAGCCATAATAGTGCTCGGAAGATCGATCAGATTACATATCGCTTGGGTTTTTAAATAAACACACCAACACTCTGGAGCAAACAATACGTTCCCCGCGAACCGGCCCCGAGCACATTGTGTCTGCCCGGGGGCCAGTTTCAGAGACCTCCGCAACTTCTATGGGCACTTCTGCATGCCAAAGCGCAATCTGCAAACAAATGCATCATTACGCGGATCGTGGATCGCATTCGCCACACACATGCTGCGCGCCATGCTGCTTCCCGGGAGCGCGAGCGTCACTGAATCCGAGTGGCGCACGTGACTAATATCCGTAATAAACCGTGGCGTGGCGTAGCGTAGCTACTGCACCCACGACACAGCCGAGAAGGGCGCCTCCAGTTATCAACCTTCACGTTTTGTGAGGGGCCACGAACGGGGAACGGGGCCGCCAGAGATGCGATGCAGCAAAACTGCATCTAACCGGTGGTGGTGGTGGCATTCGGTGCGCCACTTCTTGACAATGAGCAATTGGAATAACTTACAGACCGTCGGCCGTTCCGTTCGCAATGTGTCACAATTGGGGGGGATTTTTTTGGCGGCCAAAAAACCGGTGCCAGTGGGGAAATTAAATTAAATCATGCTCCGCTAGTGAAGTGATTAACGCTCATCAGAGTGTTGATTTAATTGTTTGGATCAATGAAATGGGACTTCTGCTAGGCTTCCACAGCCCTAGAAGCCGCACCGGTCAGCACATAGCGTGCATTTCACTTTTGTTTTTCGTTGAGTTCGTCCCCAATCGATCCCCGACCATGCCGCGGTAAGATCAAATAATTCAAACGTGAAGGTGAGCCAACCGTTAATAGCTTTGGCGCGTATGGCGTGCTGGATATTAATTGCCGTCAACCAGTTTTATCCTCCACAGCAATCCACCCAGAGAACCGTCCGATACTTGGCGTCAAAGTAACAGGAGAGCATTCTTTTGGGGAACTGGGATTTTTCCATTGGTCCATCAAATATGCACCGTTTTGTTAAAGTCTCTAGAAGTCTTGATCCTTATTAAAAACTCTAGCAACCTATTGTCACAATCTTCTGTTGACCTCAATTTCTTATCACTCAGGAAGTTTTGCAATGCGTGAAAAAGGAGATAATCGCTTGGTGCATGCTCCGGACTATACGGTGGATGCCTTAAAACTTCCCAACCAAGCTCCCGGACTTTCTGGCGAGTCTCTATAGACGTGCGTGGCACTGCGTTGTCCTGATGGAACACAGCACCTCTTCTGTTGGCCGATTTTGGCAGTTTCAGTTCATTCGCTAGCTTGGAACGGTGCAGTTATTGACACTAAACTCATAATAAATTGTTCCTTTCAAGTCCCACCCAAATACACAGTAGATCCTTCCTTGCCGTTAGTCCTTATTCGACCACCGATTGAGTTGCTTCACCCAGCTAAGGCCACGATCGTTTTGGCACAATATTTTCGTAATATTGTGAATCGAGCTTTACGCAAATGGCTGAAAACTGTCTGATGGTTAATCTTTAACTGAACTGTATGATCGATACTTTGGGAGATATCGATCACTAAAGCTATCTACCTAGAAAATAATGGATTTGGTTTTCCCAATCTAATATTTCCTAACTAAAGAGCGTTCGATAACATGCATCTTTCCCAAGCAAGGCCAAGACGAGACCGCAAGTAAAGCTTCCCAAATTATGCCCTCAAACCGCTTATCCCCTATCATTACCGGCAGCAGTCACCTGACAGCCCGCGGCAGGCACGAGCGGGCCGAGAAATATTGCAACGGGGACACTACACCGTTCAGCCACCCATCCTAGGCCCATCTGTGGATTGTACAAATTATCGTCGCAGATAAATTTATAAACAAACAGCCCTCGTGGTGCTTTGGTGGACGTGGTGACGAACGATGATGGCCGTGCTCACTTCCACCATTTGCATTCAACCGACCGACGGAGCGATTCATTCATCACGTCGCTCGTCGTTGCAAGTTGCAGCAACATCAAACCCCCGAGGGACCGAAGGTGGCCGCCACGCCGCAGCTTCTGACCCGGGTGACGTGTGGCGAATCGACTAATGTGAATAAGTAATTACCGAACCGAGTGTGCGCGCGCTTATCCCGGATCGGTTCAGTGCCGGCAGCCGACATTCTACCGGCCGAACGCCATCTGTCGGCGTGCGTGGTTTCTTCACCTTGTCCCCGGTAATGGATTTGTGCATTTTTGTTCGGTCAATCCGTGCGCTCGTAAATCCCTTTTTGGTCTCAATTCAATAGATAACAGGCACTCGGCGGCGGCGGCGATCCATTGCGGATCGGATCGTCGGACGGTGTGGCGCTACCATATTGCATCGCACCCTTAGTGTTCTAGTTGAAGAGTCGCGCATTGGGACCCCCCACGTTTGGGTCCCCACCTCATTTGCATAAATATGGGTTGCGCAGAAGACGGCGCACGGGCAATGAGTGTGGTTCTTTACATGGTGAGTTACACACATGGCGTGTCGGATCGTCGGATCTTTACGGATCTAATGCTATTGCCCACCGCAGGAGCTTAACCTTAAAATGGTGCCATAGAGCATAAGCGTCCCGCACTCTGGTGTCGATTGTTCATCGATCTTGTCGATTGGTGCTTAACTCACTCAACTATTAATGGGACTGTAAAAAGGTCCAAAATATTGGCGATTTTTATTTTTGGAAGGTTTAAAAGCAAATTTAAATTTATTTATAAACTAACGTTGAAATCATATAAGAACTCTGGGCCTGCAATTCGGACATTAGTCCGAACCCAACCCAACCCATCTTGGTTGCTGAATTTGAACGGGAATTTGAATCAAAAACAACAAAAACATCTAAAAAAAATACAGGATATCGTATTAGAAAGTCGTCGAGCGACTGAAAGAGATTTAGTAGAAGCCCTAGAGTGTTTTCGAAAGGGTAAAGTGGATTTTGGATGAGACTTGGGTCTATAACCATAGTC